>NC_064263.1:5454545-5757575 GCF_003254725.2 Canis lupus dingo | reverse complement strand
TATTCAAAATGCTGAAAGAAAAAAGTCTTCAGCCAAGAATACTCTATCCATTAAGGCTATCATTTAGGATAGAAGGAGAGATAAAGAGCTTCTCAGACAAACAAAAACTAAAGGAGTTCATGACCACTAAAACAGCCCTACAAGGAATGTTAAAGGGGACTCCGAGTAGAAAGGAAAGACCCTGAGTAAGGGTAAGAAAAGCAGTAAAAATAGGTATATCTGTAAATATCAGTCAAGGGATTCACAAAATAAAAAGAAGTAAAATGTAACACCATATATCTAAAATGTGTGAGGGAAGAAATAAAGAATGGGTTTGATCTTAAGTGACCATCAATTTAATATAAACTACTATACACAGAAAATGTTATATACAAATTGCATGGCAACCACAAATCAAAAAAACAGCAATATATATGCAAAGAATAAAGAAAAAGAAATCCAAGTATATCACTAAAGAAAGCCAACAAACCATGAAAGAAAGCAAAAGCAGGATCAGAGAAACAGCAACAAAATGGCAATAAATACATATCTATCAATAATTACTTTGGGCATAAATGGATTATGTGTTCCAATCAAAAGACATAGGGTGAAGAAATGGATTTAAAAAAAGACCCATTTATATGCTGCCTATAAGAGATTCATCTCAGACTTAAAGACACCTGCAAATTAAAAGTGAGGGGATAGGATATTCATAATGCAAATGTATGCATTACTTTTATTGGACAAAGCATACCTTAAAACAAAGACTATAACAAGAGACAAAGGACAGTATATAATAATAATAATAGTACTAAAAGGGGACAATCCAACAAGAAGACATAACAGTTGTAAATACTTTTGCATCCAACATAGAAGCACCCAAATACATAAATCAGTTAATAACCAACATAACGGAAATAATCTATAGTAATACAATAATAGTAGAGGACTTCAATACCACACTTACATGAATGGACAGATAATTCAAACAGAAAATCAACAAGGAAACAGTGGCTTTGAATGATACACTGGACCAGATGGCTGTAGCAGATACATTCAGAACATTCTGTCCTAAAGCAGCAGAATAAACATTCTTTTCAAGTGCACATGGAACATTCTCCAGAATACATCACATGTTAGGCCACAAGACAAGTCTCAACAAATTCAAAAAGATCAAAGTCATACTATGCATCTTTTCTGACCACGATGCTATGAAACTAGAAATTAACCACAAGAAAAATATCTGAAAAGAGCACAAATACATGGAGGTTAAATAACATGCTACTAACAGTGAATGGGTCAACCAAGGAATCACAGAAGAAATCATCAAAAAGTACCTGGAAACAAACAAAAATAAGAACACACCGGTCCCAAATCTTCAGGATGCAGCAAAAGCTGTTCTAAAAGGGAATTTTATAGCCTAACAGGTCTTCCTCAAAAAGCAAGAAAAATCTCAAATAAACAATCTAACTTTACATCTAAAGGGGCTAGAAAAAGAAGACTAAAACCCAAAACCAGAATAAGAAAGGAAATAATAAAGATTAGAACAAAAATAAATGATATAGAAACTAAAAAACAATAGATCAATGAAAATGAAACCAGGACCTGGTTCTTTGAAAAGATCAAGAAAATTGATTAACTTCTAGTTAGACTCTTCAGAGAGAGAGAGAGCAGAGATAGAGACAGAAAGAGAACTCAAACAAAATCACAAACTAAAGAGAAGAAATAATAACTGACACCACAGAAATATAAACACTTGTAAGCGAGTATTATAAAAAAATGATTTACCAACAAAATGGATGAAATAAATAAATTCCTAGAAACATATAACCTCCCAAAAAAGGTTCAGCAAGTAATAGAAAATTTGAATATACCAATTACTGGCAAGGATATTAAATGAGTAATCAAAAAACTGAACAAAGTCTAGGACCAGAGAGATTCATAGGAGAATTCTACCAAACATTTTTTTAAAGATTTATTTATTTATTTGTGAGAGAGAGAGAGAGAGAGAGCGCAAATGCACGAGGGTGGGCAGGGGGAGAGCAGAGGGAGAAGCAGAGAGAATCTTAAGCAGACTTCACACTAAATGTGGAGCCCAATGCAGGGCTCAATCCCACAATCCTGAGAGCATGACCTGAGCTGAAACCAAGAGTTGGAGGCTTATCTGACTGTGCAACCCAGGTGCACCTCTACCAAATACTTAAAGAGTTGATACCTCTTCTCAAGCTTTTCCAAAAAATAGAAGAGGAAGCAAAACTTCCAAATTCATTCTATGAGGCAAGTATTACTATGATACTAAAACCAAATAAAAAAGATAATTACAGGCCAATATTTCTGATGAACATAGATGCAAAAATCCTCAACAAAAATACTAGGAAACTATCATTAAAAAAGGGGGGGGGGATCCCTGGGTGGCGCCGCTGTTTAGCGCCTGCCTTTGGCCCAGGGCCGATCCTGGAGACCCGGGATCAAATCCCACGTCAGGCTCCCGGTGCATGGGGCCTGCTTCTCCCCCTGCCTGTGTCTCTGCCTCTGTGTGTGTGTGTGTGTGTGTGACTATCATAAAAAAAAAAAAAATACTAGGAAACTGAATCCAACAATACATTAAAAAAAAGTCATTCAGCATGATCAGGTCAGATTGTGGTTCCCACAAAAGTGGCTCATTATTTATAAATTAATCAATGTAATAAGTCACACCAATAAGAGAAAGGATAAAAGCCATATGATCATTTCAATAGGTGCAGAAAAAGCATTTAACAAAGTACAGCATCCATTCATAATAAAAACCCTCAACAAAGTAGGTTTAGAGGCAACTTATATCAAAATAATAAAGGCCTTCATATGTGAAAACCCACAGATAACATCATACTCAATGGGGAAAAGCTGAGAGTTTTGCCAGTAAAGTCAGGAACAAGACAAGGATGTTCACTCTCACCACTTTTATTCAATGTGGTATTAGAAGTCTTAGCCACAGTAATCAGACAACAAAAAGAAATAAAAGGCATTCAAATTGGTAAGGAAGTAATAAAACTTTCACCATTTGCAGATGCTATATAAAGACCACCAAAAGTACTGATGAAAGAATTGAAGATGACACAAAGAAATGGAAACACATTCTTTTTTTTTTATATATCAATATTTTTTTTTATTTTTTTTATTGGTGTTCAATTTACTAACATACAGAATAACCCCCAGTGCCCATCACCCATTCACCCCCACCCCCCGCCCTCCTCCCCTTCCAACACCCCTAGTTCGTTTCCCAGAGTTAGCAGTCTTTACGTTCTGTCTCCCTTTCTGATATTTCCCACACATTTCTTCTCCCTTCCCTTATATTCCCTTTCACTATTATTTATATTCCCCAAATGAATGAGAACATATAATGTTTGTCCTTCTCCGACTGGCTTACTTCACTCAGCATAATACCCTCCAGTTCCATCCACGTTGAAGCAAATGGTGGGTATTTGTCATTTCTAATGGCTGAGTAATATTCCATTGTATACATAAACCACATCTTCTTTATCCATTCATCTTTCGTTGGACACCGAGGCTCCTTCCACAGTTTGGCTATCGTGGCCATTGCTGCTAGAAACATCGGGGTGCAGGTGTCCCGGCGTTTCACTGCATCTGTATCTTTGGGGTAAATCCCCAGCAGTGCAATTGCTGGGTCGTAGGGCAGGTCTATTTTTAACTGTTTGAGGAACCTCCACACAGTTTTCCAGAGTGGCTGCACCAGTTCACATTCCCACCAACAGTGTATGAGGGTTCCCTTTTCTCCACATCCTCTCCAACATTTGTTGTTTCCTGCCTTGTTAATTTTCCCCATTCTCACTGGTGTGAGGTGGTATCTCATTGTGGTTTTGATTTCTATTTCCCTGATGGCAAGTGATGCAGAGCATTTTCTCATGTGCGTGTTGGCCATGTCTATGTCTTCCTCTGTGAGATTTCTCTTCATGTCTTTTGCAAGAAATGGAAACACATTCTAAACTTATGGATTAGAAAAACAAATATTGTTCTAATGTCTATATTAGTCAAAGCAATCTACAGATTTAAGGCAATCTCTATCAAAATACTGATAGCATTTTTCACAGAACTAAAGCAAACGATCCTAAAAGCCCCAAACAGCTAAAGCAATCTTGAAAAAGAAATACAAAACTGGAGGTGTCACTATTCCAGGAATTAACCATGTAATGGTGGGTTTATTTCATGGCTTTCTATTCTGCTCCATTGAATTATGTGTCTATTTTTGTGCCTATACCGTACTGTTTTGATTACTATAGTTTGTAATATAACCTGAAGTCTGGAAACAATATCCCATGGGAAATAGTTTCAACAAATGGCACTGGAAAAACTGGACAGCTATATGCGAAAGAATGAAACTGAACCACTTTCTTACGCCATACACAAAAATAAACTCAAAATGTATTAAGGACCTAAATATGAGACATGAAACTATAACAATCCTAGAAGAGAGGACAGGCAATAATTTCTCTGAAATCAGCTATAGCAACATTTTTCTAGATATGTCTCCTGAGGCAAAGAGAACAAAAGCAAAAATAAACTATTGGGACTCTATCAAAATAAAAAGCTTCTGCACGGCAAAGGAAACATCAACAAAACTAAAAGGCAACCTACTGAATTGGAGAAGATATTTGCAAATGGCATATCCAATAAAGGGCTAGTCTCCAAAGTATATAAAGAACTTGTACAACACAACACCAAGAAAACCCAAATAATCCAATTAAAAAATAGTCACAAGACATGAACGGACATTTCTCCAAAGAAGACATCCAGATGGCCAACAGATACATGAAAAGATGCTCAACATCACTCATCATCAGTAAAATGCAAATAAAGGAATACTTTGATCCCTGTCAGACACCCTTCAGAATTGCTAAAATAAAAGACACAAGAAACAACAAGTGTTGGAGAAGATGTGGAGAAAAAGGAACCCTGGTGCACTGTTGGTGGGAATGCAAACTGATGCTACCACTATGTAAGACAGTATGGAGGTTCCTCAAAAAGTTAAAAATATAATTTTCCTATGATACGGTAATCACTCTCCTGGGTTTACCCCAAAATACGAAAACACTAATTCAAAGGGAAAAATGCAACCCAATGTTTATAGCAGCATTACTTACAATAAATAGCCAAGATAGGGAAACAGCCCTGTGTCCATTGGAAAATGAATGGATAAAGATGCATTATATGAACACACACACACACACACACACACACACAGAGTAAAATATTATTCAGCCATAAAAAAGAATGAAATCTGGCCATTTGCAACAATACGGATGGAGCTAAAGAGAATAGTGCTAAATGAAATAAGTCTGTCAGAGAAAGACAAATAACATATGATTTCACTCATATGTGGAGTTTAAGAAACAAAACAAATGAACAAAGGGAAAAGAGAGACAGACTCTTAACTATAGAGAACAAACTGAAGGTTACCAGAGGGGAGGTAGGTGGGGGGATGGATGAAATAGGGGTTGGGGATTAAGGAGTGCACTTGTCATAAGTACAGGGTGATGTATGGCATTGTTGGATCACTATATTGTAACACCTGAAACTAGTATAACACTGTATGTTAACTACGCTGGAATTAAGCTTTAAAAAACTTAATAAAAATAATAAAAGGACTGTTTCAAAGCCAATCCAGAGACAGTTGTGAATGTAAAATCCACAGAGCATTGTCAGCATAAAAGATAATAGTGAAAGGGAAAATAAGGGAAGGGAGAAGAAATGTGTGGGAAATATCAGAAAGGGAGACAGAACGTAAAGACTGCTAACTCTGGGAAACGAACTAGGGGTGGTAGAAGGGGAGGAGGGCAGGGGGTGGGAGTGAATGGGTGACGGGCACTGGGTGTTATTCTGTATGTTAGTAAATTGAACACCAATAAAAAAAAAAAAAAAAAAAAAAAAAAAATAGATACTAAAAAAAAAAAAAAAAAAAAAAAAAAAAAAAAAAAAGATAATAAGCTTCGCATGGTAAGACAGGTAATAGTATCATTAGTGAGGAGAGCTGAGATTGGTCTTCTCCAGAGCTTCTCAGCCCCTGCTGCCAGATAATAAACAATGAAGCCATATTTCTTTTTCATCTAAATCTCTGATTCCAGAGATATGCACCATTACTATGCTATCCTATCTCCCTAATTACACTTACAGTCTTCAAAGATATGCTAACATGATCACAGGTGAAGGTGATCTTCTAAGAATTAAAAATTACAAGGTAATAGCAACAGCTTATAATGGAGATTGTCAGAATAGAATCCAAACCTTTCATCCTCTGCACTACAATTTGTTTCTCCCTACAATTCATAGTGATGGAAAGGAAGAGCTTCCATGGTTAAAATTTCTAAAGATTTGAAAGATTCTTCTTTGGAAAAGCCATGAGTTTTATATACCGGCAGCTTTACAGGAATACTTTGATCCCTGTCAGACAGTTACCTCTGGAAAGAGGAAGTAGGAAATTAACACAGAGAAGGGCTTTTTGTATTCCAGGAAGACTTTTTTTCCTATTGGGTGGTCTCTGTCAAGTTGTGAGTTCTTCCTTAGGAAATCACTGAGATAGATGTGTTGTCCGCCTTGCCTTTGTTCTATTTGTTTATTAATTTATCAGACATTTTTTGCTTATCATTTCTTCTATGCCAGACTGTGTGCTACATGATGGGGATACGATGATCAATAAAATATGGCTCCTGCCCGCAAAGATTTTGGTCCCTGGGAGAATATGTAGAAAAGGACTACCTACAGTCCCTGAGAGAGTGAGAGATGCAGGTTAAGACACAAAATTGAATAGGCAATTTGGGTATATTGTCCATATTGTCATAATGGACAGAATGTTGTTCACAGCCCCTTTGGGAGGAAACCCACGCAAGCTTTGAGGATCAGAAAAAAACTTCCCCAAAAAACTAGCCCTCAGAGTGGGTCCTGAATTTAGAATTAGGAAACTGAACAGATTGGATACATCAAACATATTTCCAGAGAGCAGTTAGTTCCCAGGAAGAGGAAGCCCAAGGTCAGGGCAGCTAAATTGCACAGGACTCTTTAAAGAGAGTCTTGTGGAGGAGTCCTAGAAATGTGTCCCGTGGTCATTTGACTTTGTAAATTTTTAGAAAGCAAAACATCATAGCTCCAACAGATTGAGAGTCCTGTCCCTTTCCATTCTGACCTTCCCTCCATCTCATGTCCCCTTCAGCTGGGGTGACTGAGGCATTTCAGAGATCCAGCATAGGAGAGTTGGGAGTACCTTTCGTTTGCACTGGGTGAGATAAATTTATATGATTTACAATCTCTTCCTTGTATCTTTTCTGCCCTTATACTCCCATGCCAGAGAATATGTTTTATAGCAGTATGACCTTGGACCCTCCCATCTGCATATCCCTCCCCTCCTAACCATTCTGAGCAAACTCGGCTACAGGACAGGTTGAATTATTTTTCTATTCTTTTTATAGAAAATAATACTATACAATTGTTGTCTCATGAAGAGGCAGTTAAAGAGGATATAGCCAAAAATGTAAAAAAAAATTATAATGGAAGGTGTGTTCAGAATATAATTATAAAATGAATATGCTTTTTTATTTTTGATGCTCATGGTATTTGTCAGTTTTTTAAAATTGCAAATTGTTGTTTTTATCTCATTCTAAATAGATATTCATAAACTGTACCTAATCTTGTATTTTACAATTCTCTTTTTTTGTCTTAAAGAGGACCCCTCAAATTGTGTAATCTTTAGAGCCTACAAAATCTGGATCTGGCCCTGCCAGAAATAAAGCTTTCTGCATATGATCCTTTAGGCTAGTTAGAATAGGAGCACCGTGTAGCCAGGGATTATCATGGCAGTCAACACGAAAGACTAAGATATATCCTATAGTGTCTTTAATCCTAATGAAAGATGTCATAGGTTTGGGCCTTCAGTGTGTCATTTTCTCTTTCTCTTTCTTCCTCACCTAAAAGGGTAACCAAACATGTAACTCCTGGGATTCTGGGCCTGTAGCCAAAGCAGCCAGCCCCACACCCTAAATTCCTTTGAAGTCAAACTCTCTTGTGAAAGACTTTTAGGAAAATTCTGAGATATTCCAACATTATTGAATAATGACATATTTTTCTTTTTTTATAAGAAAATTGAGGTTCATAGATTATCACCATTGTTCTTATGCAATTATAATATGAGAAATAATTTTTATATTAAAAATGTTATTTCTCCTTTGCTTCGGTTCAGTATCCATCTACTTAGAAGAGGTGAGGATTTGCTGGAGTAGGAATACAAAAGATAAACATTGAGTTAATATTCAATTTCTGACATTCAAAAACAGGACTGAGCAGTGAAACTAGAAAAACTTGGAAGCAGGCTGTTGAGAGAAGACTCCCAAATTTCTTTAGCTTGAACTTTAGGCCATCAGAGCTCCAGCCTGGAGGTAACTGTGCATAGAGTTTTCCCAACCTGATTGCCACCAAAGGCTTAGACAAACAGTTGGAAGCAGGAGGAGGGAAAATATAATTTAGAGGAAATTTCCTCCTGGAGAGGTGATTCAAAGGAAGAAAGAAGGTAGGAGTCCAGAGCATCCATATAAATCTTATGGATGGAGGGTGACAGAGATGGGGTGCTGTAAATGAGTGAGAATAATGGTGAGCGCAGCACTGCTTATCATCAGCCTGGGCTGCAGCCCCTTCAGAGGGTAGTGCAGGATGTGAGGCAAAGAGAGGTCCTGGGGTTTCTTTACCATCCATTGCATGGCTTTCTTTGGAGGGTCCCTGGCCAGACAGTAGCTGAGAGCTGTGATTGAAGGGATTGCTGTAGTAGGAGGGTGAGTGATGGTCACAGCAAATCCTCAGATCAATCTCTGTAGGAGCATGGAGAGACCAAGGTAACCTTGGAGCACAATCTTTGGAAGAGAGACATCAGACTAGAAGTTAATCCAGTCTCAGGCTTCAGCCCCCAATGCCAGTAAGATAGGTTGTGCCAAGGTGGACAAGGAACATCACTTCAGAGGCCAGAGAAGACACCCCGGGACATGAGATGTCAACTTTTCCCCATCAGTGCATGGCTGCTTGGGCAGGTTAGGCAGAGGCTATTTTTGCTGCAGAAAGACTGAATACTACTGAATACTACTGCTTTAAATTACTCAAGTAGACTAGACTTAAACCAGATTATACATTTAGCTAATAATTGTCCCGCTCATCAATGAGTGGCGGCTCAGGAAAAAGCCAAATTAGTTACAGGTAAAACAAAGATCTGTTTTCTTTGCACATCCAACTTGTGATTAATTAAGTTTGCCACCCTGGAACATAAATTACTCCAAGATTTTGCAAACATGTAGAAAAAAACTTCTGATGCACCGCTCATACCTTCTCGACCATTCCTGGAAGTTACAGGCAGACAGTCTCCAAGTATACAGACATCTTTCTGTGTGTGTCATTGCTTGAGGGCATTTAAATGACCACAGCAGTATGCTTAGTTACAAAGGAGAACAGGCCAAGCTGCTGCCCCAGGGACAACCCTGAGCCAATTAGGGACCGGAGTTGGTTAGAGATCAGCTTTTTCTCCCTTCATTGGACAATTCTGAGTTATGTTCTTGTGGCTACCATGAAAATATAGCCCTTAATCTCCACCCCTACATCTCTGTTGTGACAGAGACCCCAGAATGAGTACTGGCTACATGGGTGTCCATGCCTGTGGATCAGGTGTTCCGTAAGCTCTGGTTGGTGGTGCTAGCTGAGACTCCAGGCCAGAAAGGCAAATCCATACTTAGAAAATTTATCTATCCCTGTGAGGAAGAACCACTGGGGCTCAGTGCTCTATCACAGGCTCAGTGCTGTATCAGGGCTGTATCAGGGGCTCAGTTGCTGGCAGGTTGCACATTCAGAGGTAGTAGGAACTAGTAGTCTCAGTAAGTGAGTATCCACAATGTTGGCTTCGTATGCAGCTTTGTCTGCATGACCGGGCACTCCATTCTTGTGTGCAAAGTACAGTTCTGGAGTGACTGATAGTGAAGGCTGGCTAATGTCAACCAGCTGAGTCATTTTGTCTACTTGGTTGTTCAGCACATCTTCCATAGTGGATACTTTCTGGCAGATGTCAACATGTGAAACAAAGTCTTCATACTGCATGCCCAGTGCATTTACCCAGAGCTCCTTGCATCAATATTCCAGTCTTTTTCATTCCAGGCTCCTGATCAAATGGTGAGGTCACTGACCACTCCCTAAAAATCTGTGTGTTCTTACCTTGGGCCATGTCTCCTTCACACAAAGTGGTAAACCAGATATATTGCTTTCAGCTCCATCCACTGAGACTTTTCTGGCCTCAATTATCCGTAAAGGCCACCACTGAATGTGGCTATACTGCAACTGCCATCCTTTTTTTGGCTTGCACTCATGTGCTAAGATGACCCTTCCAAATACTAGCATTGGGATTTTTTCCTGCTCCAGAAGCTGGTTGTATGGGACACCCCTGCTCCAGTATACACATAAACAGGAGTTAGTGCAATAGATATGGGTGACATGGGTGTCTGTACTATCTGCTAATGCAGCCACTCATGTCCACTGATCCCACTCAGGCTCAACTGTGAACATACCACTTCCATCTTTCAATGCACTATTGCTGTGCCTATGTCAGTTTACAACTTGGTGGATCGAGCAGAGCTCAACTCATAATGGACACTTCCAGTGACATGATCACTTGGCACTTCATAGTCATGTGTTCTGTCTGTACCAGAGCAATATTACAGACACTGTTTTTCAAAGGCATATAATTCTCCACTGCAGATGGCATGGCCTTGCTCCAGAATCCCAAGGGCCTGTGTTGTGATTCTCGCCCTGAAGCTGCCATAAGCTCCATGCTAGGCCTTTTCCCACTATAGACATCTTACCACCATTAGGTCTACTTGATCATATGACTGAAGTGGCAGGACCACTTGCATTGCATTTGGGACCAACTCCAGAGCCTCTTCTTGCTCCAGGCCCCTTATTCAAAATGGGCAGGCTCAGTAAGTGGGCTGGAGCAATATCCCAGGTGTGAAATATGATGCCTCCAGATTCCAAAGAGATCTAATAGTGTCATGCTGCCTCTTCTGTGGTAAAGGACAGAAGCACTGATTTACTTTTACTTTGGAGCTTATACCCTCTATCCCTAGACCCCCAAAAACTTTACTGAAGTAACGGTTTGTCTGAATCTTCATAAGGTTTAATCTCCCATCCTCTCAAGCATGCATGTCTTATGTAAGCAAATTAGTCACCTTTTGCTCATATTATCTGAACAATATGAGGTCATCAATATATTATACTAGTGATAATCTACAGGATGGATGTTCAGGTCATACAGATCTCAAAGAATGGCAGAGTTAACATAGCCTGGAGGCAAAATTCTGTCACTTCAACAAGATGATCTAATAGACCTTATGAATATTGTTGTCTGCCTGCATGAATGCAAAGTCTTCTAATCCCTTTTTGAATTGGAATGGAACATAACACATCTGTCAAATGACTCTTACATACCATGGATTTGAAGTCTTATTGATCTATCTTTGGCTAACAACACTGCCTAACATAGCTGCGTTTGAGGCTACTATTTGTTGTACCTTCAGTGAACTGATTTTGCCAATGAAGTCTTTCTTTCTCCAGAATCCATCTGGTTTCTGTAGGAGCTAGACTGGCATATTAAGTAGAAATATAGGTCTTTAATGGTGGCACTAGCATCTACCATGCCTCCAGGGATGACATATTCTGATTTACTATCTTGGCCAATTTCAGAGGTATCTACTTACTCTTCTCCATTGTCATTAGCTCTTACCTTAGAAGCTGAAGACCCAGTATAGGAATTATTCCAACCATCAAGTATACAGCTTTCAATTATATGCTCCAGGACTGGGAAAATGACCACGGGGTGGGTCCCTGAATCCATTGAGTCTACTGGGAGGAGATTTTAGCCAGGCCTCCAAATTACCTGGCTCTTTTAAGCCCCTTCCTAACAGAGGGGTTATGATGCATATTGTGTCTACAATGTCAACTCGGACTCTGTGTGCAGTAATTTTCAAAATGTCTGGGCATTTCCATTTCCCCAGTGTACAATCACCTGAATAAATAGCCATAAGTCCCTTTGGGGGCAGACTCAAAGAATTATCATAATTTATATTTGCCATCGTATTGCAGGGTACTGCTTCCTGGGGACTCAGCCTCTTCTTCAGCTAATGAGCTTCTAGTCTGAAAATTGGCTCAGCTCTGGGATCATAAATTTTTATTGGGGTGAACAACCTCAGTCTTTTGCTTCTTCCTCTTCCCTCCCTCCCTCCCTCTCTCTCTTCCTTCTTTCCTATGTTTTTGGTTGTAGCTGTTTACCAGAATCTTTGTTGACTGCCCATCTATTTTGCCTCTAGGGATGCCAAGCTCTGTTAGCCATCTCAACAACTTGTATATCAAACCCCCTGGCTTGTCATTATGGTAATCGTGGCCTCCTGGCTTTGGGTCATTAAGTGCTACCACCTGGACCATATCTTTCCATGGCTATTAAAGCTCTGTGATTGCTTCTCCAACCATCAGTGCTGATCTGCAGAGGACAGCCACTCATGAACTTAGTGGTGTGGGTGGGCCCCTCTCCTATGCATTCCTGATGGCCTTGGTGAAGCATGTGTCTTCTAGGTCCTCCTGTGAAGCATAATCCTTTGGCAGATTTTATAGTTTTACAAAATATATCCAGGCCAGGATTCTCACTTTTCTTAGCCTCTTTATTCCTGTTCCTATCTTCTACTAGGGCAAATCAGGCACTTGTACTTCACTGAGCTTTAGTCATCACCTTTTCTAAGCTTCTAAGAGGCATCAAAGCAGCAAGTTTATCCCATTCTCTGGGGTCTTTGCCAGGCATTAAACCCCATGCCCTGAGAAGATGTGCCAAGATCAGTGAATTATTTTTCAGTCTTATATTCCTGCTCTTTTGATTAAGAACTTTCTAAGTTATGTCCTAGCAGTACTATATTTGTTCCTGCTGGTACATACTAGCTAATTTAAGAAAATTCTTGGTTATAGAATTTCTGACCATCTTTAAGAGGCCCAGCATGTTCCCAGTTGTGTTATACTGGAATTTAATCCCAGATATGAATCTGACAGCCAAAATAGGAGGCAGGAGCAACTCCTGAAGGGAGCACCTATTGCCTTGCAAGGAAGAGGCCTCAAATAGCATCTTCTAGCACAGTGGAAATGCTAGCTCTTGCTAGGGAAGGATGAACTCCCTCTGTAGGTTCTGAGGGCTTACAGGGGTCTGTAGAACTGACATCCTCAGCACATTTATCCAGATGGTCCTATCTTATGTTTCAGGTTCTCAAGTTCTCCCGACAGGGTCCTTAAAATAACAGAAGTACCTTGACTGAGCATACACATGTTCTTTGAGCTCTGTGACTCTATCAGATCTTCACTCTGATGTTCAGCTATGTTTACTTTTCTACTTTAGGAGATGAGTGCTTCTTTGTGGGCTACCAAAGAGGTCCTCTGGATCTCACGTTTAGCCTTTAACTACTCATCAGTGACCTTCAGTTATCCTTCTGAGTGTATCAATACAATTTAGCAGTAACCAGCCAACTCTGCTATCTTTGCAAGCAATTTTCTCCAGAAAATATCTGAATCACTGCACCTATAATAGTAATGTCTTCTACTAGAACATTATCCCGTGTTGTCACTGGTGAAATTTTTAGCTGCCACCTTGTGCCTGGTATCCATGGGGTACCAATGCCCTGCCTACCACTCAGGGTGGCATCTTCTGCCTGGTGAACAATGAGTATGCTAATCCCAAATCCCCATTTTCCTGCTGTTCTCATCTACTACTCTTGGTGCTACTTGTGTTTATTTAGGCCCTTTAAGAAGCAGGCATTAAGACAAGATTAGATTTGTAAGGGATTTGCTGGAGGAAATGTCTGTGAAGGAAAAAAATTACACTCATGTTGAAATCACAATTCACACACACTAGCTCCCAGCCAGTGACTGGAAGCAGCAGGAACACTAAGCCAGGCCCATTTCTGAGAGATATGGAGCTCTTCTGATGGATGGCTTTGACTTCAGACTCCCTATTGGCTAGCTGAAATTGTCTACATTATAGTACCATAATCTGAGATTCCTCCTACCTGACTCTCCTTTTCCCATTCTGTCCTTCATAGAGATGAGACCTCCCATTGTGGTTTGACAGCTTTTTCTACCTCCTCCAGCTCCCTCTCCTTTGTCTCTCATAGGCATTGTGTTGACTAAATCTCTTGTACATCTAATTCTATCATGTGATTTCCTTCTTGCAGGACCAAATTAACACACAGTGTCTTAGAGTCTCTCTCAGTGGGTTTGAGTCCCAGTGGCCCTAGTGGCAACTAGGATGTTGTTCATTGGATGGCCCTAGTGGTAACTTCTCCATTGGCACATGCTTTATTGGCTTTTCTATCTTCACTGACAAGACTTCCAACACTCTTACATGTTTCCTGGGATCTCCTTTGAAATAAACTTAGCATCCAAATGCTTGTGTAAAAGAGAGCTTTGGAAGGAACCCAAACTAATGCAGCATTTCTCTCAAAGGATAGCTACATGAAGAGAATAAATAACTCCTGCAAATGATTGTTAAAATCTTTATTTTTAGAGATTATCTTTGTTTCCTGATTTGTATTTCTGTTGGAGTTATGGTCATAAATTATGATGGGATGTTAAGATGACCTCATCTGCATTATAAAAAGTTCAACAAGGGATCAGGACCCCTCATGCTTTAAAACCATCGTCCGGTCATTCCCATGGTGTTTGCCTACCAGTTTTGGCAAACCCTTTTGAGCCCCTCCAAAGAAGAAGGGAACTATCTCATCTCAGCAAATCCAGACAACTTTGACTTCCAAAAAAATGCTACCTTGGGTAAAGGGCAGAGTCAGTTTATACCCGTTGAGGTCATGGAGTTTCTACTTTACTATGAATAAAGAAGCTAAATTAGGGGCACCTGGGTGGCTCAGTGGTTGAGCCTTTGGCTTAGGTCATGATCCCAGGGTCTTGGGATGGAGTCCCACATCATATTCCCCATGGGGAGTCTGCTTCTCCCTCTACCTATGTCTCTGCCTCTCTGTGTGTGTCTCTCATAAATAAATAAATAAAATCTTTAAAAAAAGAAGCTAAATTAGAGGTAGCTTGAAGATGTGGGAGATAAACAGTCTTTATTTTTCACAAGTACTAATCACTTTCACATTTAATCTTTAAAATTCTTGAAAATCTTTCATTTTAATATATGCTTTAATATAAAAGAATAACCTCAAAATTACCAATTAAAATTGACATGCCCGAAAATATGCCTTATTTTCATAAAACTTTATGTTTTTTCCTTGAAACTGTAGCACCTTCCAGCTTAAGAATTGTGTTTTAGGGCAGCCCGGGTGGCTCAACGGTTTAGCGTCGCCTTCAGCCCAGGGCCTGATCCTGGAGACCCGGGGTGAGGCCCATGTCAGACTCTCTGCATAGAGCCTACTTCTCCCTCTGCCTGTATCTCTGCCTCTCTCTCTGTCTCTCTCTGTGTGTCTCATGAATAAATAAATAAAAATCTTAAAAAAAAAAAAAAAGAATTGTGGTTTTACATTGGGAATATCCCCTCCTCTATCACCTTTTCTTTGAGATCCAAAGAGAAAATAGATTCTTGATAGTGGCTATGAACGCACATATGAATTTAAATATATGCATGGCATAAACTCTGCTATGTTCAAGCAGTTCTCAAAGATAAACATATAAAAGCAAAATAGGAAAATGATAAAAAGAGAAAGTAGGGGTAGCAAGATATAATGAAACTAGCTGTGAAGTTAGTCCATGAAACATATATCCACAAGTTTTATGCACTGTCTTGAACAGCAATGGAAAAAGAGAGAACTTAATCAAATCCAGTGCAACACAATATGTGAAGGGATAATAAGAAAATAGAGAAGAGATTCTGGCATTTGCAACTAGAAGAAAAGTACATCTACAAACAACAGCAACAACAAAAAAAATAGTCACAAAATCCAGAAACTTTCCATAGTTAAGGAAACAAATTCCATCTGATAAAATGTTTTGATGTTAAATACATATATAGGACTCTGAACGTACCTATGAGTCAATCAGTCTAATGAAATCTCAATTAAAATACTACTTTCCACTACTGTCCTTAGAAGAAACATTTGAATCTGATTGAACCAGTTAATCATCTGTTCTTTTATTGGTGTCTGATGAAAAATGGGTCCTTGATTAGAATAAGTATTACCCAGCTTGGGATCTTGAAACTGTCATACTTGGCTGGTCTATTTGCCCCCCTACCCATGAGGATGAGTAGTGGAAGGCATTTACATCTTGGTAGTTGAACAGCCAGTGTTACAAAGAACTGGCACCTATACAGGGATGCTGAGCTCATAGTGGTACCAATTTTGCATGCCCCACTACCCTTGTCCCTAATTACACTTTGCCTTTAGCTACTCATTTATAATAAAGTGTCCTGAAACATCAGAGCATAACAAATGTGGGGAAAGATCCTGGCAAGAGTACAGACTGGCTCTCCATGGTATATATAATACCACAGGGTAGCAGGTGAGGCTGTTAGAAGGGTGAAAAATCCAGCAGTGTCTCTGTCAGTCCTTCTGTCAGAAAAAGACAGTGGCTGCTTAAGGCAAAACAGATTAATCATTTATATGAGTACTCAAACGCGGCCTTCCCGTCTCAGAAAATGGCACCAGAACCCACTCAGTTGCTCAGGCTGAAAACCTAGGACTCATGACTCTTTTTAATTTTTTTTCTCCTTCATATACCACTTCCAAACCACTAGCATGTCTTGTCTTCTATATCTCTGGCATCATCCTGACCCCAAGCACTTGTCTTTATCTCTGCATATCTTATTATGGTCCAAGCACTGTCTTTTCATAGGAAGCCCTGGAACTACCTCCTCATTGGTTACTCTGATTTATTCTTGCTCTCTTACAATACATTTTCCTCACAAAAGCTGGTTATCTTTTTGAAATGTAAATTAGGTCAAGTCACTGCTCTGCTTAAGATCCTTTCATGACCTTCTACTCACCAACAAATAAAATCCAGAATTCTCACCATGACTAATGATGCCCCTAGATAATCTCACTGGGCCCTCTTCACTGACCTCATCTTTTTCTCCAATTCTTGCCATATTCTAGGCATATAGGCCTATTTTTGTTTTACTTGTAGTCCCACCTTCAGGGCTTTGCACTTCCCATTGCTCCTGCCCAGACCTTCCCATTTAGATTTTACTCAGATACTGCCTCCTCATTCTAGACTTCACTAATGATTATATCTTAAGTACCTCTCCCTACATCCTACTTTTCTCAGAGTAATTTTCTATCATCTTACCCCCCTGTATTATATCTTCATAGCATGTATCACTAGTTCAAGTCATCTTATTTGTTTACATGTATTTTCTGTCTCCTCCTATCTAAAAAGTAGAGACCAAAGCTTTTGGTCCCCAAAGGCTGGATCACTGCTTATCACATAGCAGTAGCAGGCATCCAAAACACACTTGTTGAATGAATGAATGATTAAAAAGAAAACCACAGGCCCATTATGGAGTCACTTGCTCCTAGGACAGTAAACCAAGACTTAATTGCAGTTTCAACCTCTCCAGGGGTGGAACTTTAAACTAACCAATTTGGAATTTTCTGGTCACCACCAATGAGGAAATCTGTCACGTGGGCCTTCTCCATCCCCACCAAAAGGAAGATGAAGTAATCTGCTCTTCCCCCAAAGGAAGGTGACCTTGACTGAAACAATCCTGTCATTTTTCTTTCTTGCTAGTAACTTATGCCACCTTGCTTCCAATAAAAATCTTCCATTTTGTACACCTCTTCAGAGCTCTCCTCTAATTGCTAGATGGTTTGCTGACTGATTCATGAATTGTTTAATCAATTAGATTTTAAATTTACTAAGTTGAATTTTGTGTGTGTGTTTTTTTTTTTTTTTTTTTTTAATCAAGCAACCAGGGGCCTCTGGGTGGCTCAGTGGTTGAGCATCTGCTTTCAGCTCAGGTCATGATCCAGGGGTCCTGGGATCAAGTCCCATATCGGGCTCCTCTCGGGAAGCCTGCTTCTCCTTCTGCCTATGTCTCTGCCTCTCTCTCTCTCTCTCTCTCTCTCTCATTCTCTCCCTCTCTCTCTGTGTTTCTTGTGAATAAATAAATAAAATCTTTAAAAAAAAAATCAACCAATCAATCAATGGACACATTCTTATCCTGATGAAAAAGAAACACTGCCACCTTTAACTTAGTAGGCCTAACAAGTACCTGATTATTTATTTATGTACTTCCAGGATCAGGGACTGATATGGAAAAAAAATAATATAAATGAGTCCCTTTCTCCTTACCTTTGACTTAATGGCTCCTGACCATACAGAAGAGGAATAATGGGTGGACTCCCCAGGAAACAGATTCTGAGATGGAGATTAGCATGTGGGAAGTTTATTATTATGGAGTTCTGTTGGGATCAGCATCTGGGGAAGGAAGAATTGAATACAGGGAGAAATAGCTGTGATTCAGTCTCCCTGGAGGCTTCAGCCAATCGAAAAAGAAGTTCTGAAGCTGGAACCACCCTTCATTTATCCCAGGTTGGGTCAGGGAAACCCAGCCTTTATGTTCCCATTGGGATCTCTCACTGGATGTGAGCTGCTCT
The DNA here is from genome assembly GCF_003254725.2 of Canis lupus dingo. Lineage (NCBI taxonomy): Eukaryota > Metazoa > Chordata > Mammalia > Carnivora > Canidae > Canis > Canis lupus. The sequence continues at coordinate 5,738,949 of NC_064263.1, read as the reverse complement.
GGAAGGGGCACAGCTTTCAGCCAGGCTCTTTCAGTCCTCTTGAACAGAGGTGATCCCCCAAGCCAATAAGGAATGTGGGGTTCTAGCCAACTATACTGCCAGCAGCTAGGATAGTCAGTCATTCCCAATGGGGAATCTAGGTGATGCATCACAACGTCCACCACAGACTCCAAGACGGAGAAGGACTGAAGTTAATCCTCCTTCACCTCCTTCGTGAAGAACTTTGATCTTTACTTTGAACTAACATCACAGAGCAAGCAGTCTGGGAAGTCTTATGCACAGCATTCAGCAGCTGCTTTGAAAAGAAAAGCTCTATTTTTATTCTTGGTGTTTTGTTTTTGTTTTTATTTGTTTTAGTTTGTTTATTTCCCACTTAGGAAACGGAAAGTCTTTCCTTTTTGCTCAGTGTCAGACTGTGGCTAAGCTCTTTTCAATCTGAATTAATGCCTTTACAATAGAGTCTCCTCATTTAAGTGGCTTTCCTCAATCCATATAAGGATAGGATACTCCAGGTTCTAGGACATAGGAGTATCATCTAAAAGAAATACTTTCTCTGACTCAAAACTAGTTGTAGAAGTTGACTTGAGAAAAATCTATGATAAGTATACTTATAAAGTTCAGAAGAGAAGGAATAATTATGCAAACTGTCTTACTCATGTCTTTTTGTTTTTCATTCACTCTACTGTCTCTGATGTTAATTGTTTCTGTTTCTTTGGACCTCACACTCTAATGTGTTTTAGGATATGTGCTTATGAAAGATTGCTGGGCTCCATCCCCACAGACTCAGAAGTTCCAAGTGGAATCCAGGAATCTGGATTTTTTTTAAAAAAGCATTCCAGATGATTTCTGATATAGGTGGCTCAGACACCATACTTTGAGAATCACTAATTCATTTCATGGCAAACCACATTTAAATAAGAAAACAACACTGCCTATGACTGATTCTTATGAGCCATACAATTAATGTAATTTGAACAAAAGCTTAAAGGCAGGCTGTTGCCTTGCACAATTCTAGGGAACCCCATTCACATAAAAAATAAACTTATGCTCTAAGGGTTCCATTCACATTGCACTCTCCTCTCTGTGAGTGCTGTTCTGAGACTGATGTGAGAGATGGTTTTATTAAAGAAAGTGCAAACCCTCCATCTAAGTGAGATACCTAGTTGTTGCAAACTTTATGTAGAGAATGGTAATGATGGTTCTCACTCATTAGTGAAATTATGAGTCTTTTTCCAGTTCCAGTTATGTATGCTTTCATCCTTTCCCAGATACTGTTTAGAGATAGAAAGTATTTTATTCCCACTCCATCTATACCATCTTACTCAGAACACGAACACAATATTTCTCTCCAAAGTCACCTTGAACACCTGTTGCCATCTCCCCCTGTGATGTTGAACCACCCCTTTATTGAAGGCAAGAAGCATGCCTTAGTGTTGTCTTTATCCTAAGCCACTCATCAAACTTCTTTCAGTTAGGGAGTGTGTCCACTAATTGGTAACCTAGCTTCTTTAATGGGTCAGACTCTTCATTTTTGAATATTTTAAAACCGCCAAACAAAACACAACATGTCATGAATAAGCTTATATAGATTTACCATAATTACAATGTGCCCAGTCTAAAGAAGCTGTTTCCTGTCAGGGGTTAGGTCAGAAAAGGAACCATGTTCACATTTGCTATCAAAAGCTCCATTCTAAAGAGCAGCTTTGTAATTAATCTCTTTTTAGGTCACACAAGGAGACTTTGTATAAGCAGGTTTTTAGAAGATATGAGTGGGCTTGAAATATACCAGTTACTGTACCAAATATGCTACCTATATTAACTCATTTAATCCTCATTAAAAACTTAAGATGGGAAGTAGTGTTAGCCTTCCCACTTTATGGATGAAGAAGCTAAGGAGCAGTTACTTTGTGAAAATCACATAGAAGAATTGTCAGAACCAAGACTTGTACGTCAGTCGGAGAAGGACAAACATTATATGTTCTCATTCATTTGGGGAATATAAATAATAGTGAAAGGGAATATAAGGGAAGGGAGAAGAAATGTGTGGGAAATATCAGAAAGGGAGACAGAACGTAAAGACTGTGAACTCTGGGAAACGAACTAGGGGTGGTAGAAGGGGAGGAGGGCGGGGGTGGGAGTGAATGGGTGACGGGCACTGGGGGTTATTCTGTATGTTAGTAAATTGAACACCAATAAAAAATTAAAAAAAAAAAAGAACCAAGACTTGTGCCTAGGTTTAGTGATTCTAGAATCACATTTAAACACAAAAATATCCTACCTAGAACAAAGCTGCAGATTATGTTATGAAACTTTGCAGGTAGCACAAGGTCTTACCTATACCTAATGTATCTTTCCCCAGTCTTGCCACCTTAAATTCCAATTAGCAGATAGAAAATATTTAAATTGAGACCATAGTTCCAGAAAATCATCCTTAAAGCAAGAATATAGTAGGAGGCTTTCCTCTTCTTTATACACAAGTGCCATTAGAAAACATTCCTAGAATATTTAGGGAGATAAATCTGTTCCAATCCTGAAACACAGAGAACCAGAGGCCTCAGGGGAAGGGGATTTAGGAATGGTAAATTCTTATGGGGGAATAAAAGGGAAGTTCTGGAAGATTAAATCACTGATTAAATTTCACTGTGCATCTCTAGGCAGCTGTGATTAGCAGATATGCTTTAATAAGTAGAATTAAAGAGAAAGGGTAGATAAAATAAAGTCAGGAGATATTCTGCCCAGGACAGATTTATCTAACTTTACCATTATCTTTCATTTTTCATAGTCTTCCTGTTTGACATTCAGAAATGGAATTGCTGTGCACATCTTTGAGCTTTCCAATGAATGAGTGAACCTTTCTCCAGATCTGACAGTTAAATGCTTATTGGTCACTCAAGACCCTACCCTCTGGCTCACACTGCTACCTTATCACACTTTGTCCTCTATCCTGCTTATTCTTCAAAACCCACATCATTACCTGAAATATATCCTATTATGTTATATTTTTCTATGTTATATTATTCACTTGCTTATGATCTGTCTCTCTGCCTAAACAGTAATGAGGGGTAATTTTGCCAATCTCATTCACTCCTGCTTTACTAACATCTAAAATAGTTCCTGAAATATAGTAGGTACATAATATTTCTTAGGTGAATGAGTTGATTGTTGTGTACACTGATACAGAAGGCAGTGAGTGACTAGATATATAACATTATTTAATGTTTACTATTTCCCAGGCCTGTTCCAAGCACTATGCATCCATTCACTCTTTTAATACTCATTATATTTCTGTGATGTAGATACTATTATGTCCTCATTTTATAGATATGAAAAGTGAGGCACCGATTAGGTACCTACCTCAACATCATGCCTAGCAAGTTACAGAGCCACATTGGGGCCCAGATTTTCTGCTTTCATGGTTCCCTTAAATACCACACTAAAAAAAAAAAAAAAAAAAAAGATACTACCAGTTTGGGAAGAGAAGTCTTGCCTACATGAAAAATAAAGAAGTTCATAGAGAATAACAAATTAAGATATAATCAATAAGTTTTCAATGAGCCAAAAGGAAAGAAGGCTCCCAGAGGACTGAGATGGTCAAGGAAGCTCTCACAAATAATCTGAAATTTGGACCAGTTCTTAATGGTTTGGCTGGCAATAGAGGACTCTTATCACTGAAGTCTCGGTGACCATAAAGATGTAAAGGACCAATGATCACGTGATACAGACATTTTTTTTTTTTGAAGGTTCTACTTTCCTTGGCTTCAAAACATTTACTTATACTTAAAATGCAGCAGGGAAGAAGGAGAACAAATGTTAAGGGTCTGGAGATATCAGTTCCCTGAGATGATTCTGAAGGAAGCAGTATTGCTTTTGGGATACTAGTGGTCTGGGAGTCAGGAATCCCTCCTGAAGAAAGGAACAGTCAAGTGACAGTCACCCTCCTTCCCCTACTCTGTCTTCCATTACCGCAACAAGAATTGGTATAATTATTACCCGAGTCTTTAGGAAGTTAGACTTTTATTAATAAAAACTCATCTGTACCAGTTGGTGATTTCCCAAGTGAAGTAAAAGTCCTAATACATAATTCACCACTGATTGCAGTAATGATTATTGAGACATCAAAAAGATTGGCATTGCTGTCAGTGAGAAATAAGGCTGTTCATTCTTTTTTGGTGAGGATCTGAGAAGGAGTCTTAAGCACTATAGGGTTCTAGCAAGGTGGAGAATGTATTAGAAAACAACATGCAAGACATATGTCCCATTTTTTTCTTCCTCATCCAAGATTAAACCACAAGATTCCATTGGTGGTGCTTTCAATTCCTTCTATTCATCAGGGCAGCAGGATTCATGATTCAATAAACTAAGAATTAGAATCCTTTCTCTTGAAAATTGGTTTTCAAAAGTGCCTAGTGGGTATGACTAAGAGGTCTTGTGCACTGGGGTTTCAGTTATGTTTGTGTTTTTTCTTATTATGATTTAAAGAAAAAACCCAAAATCTAAAATTAGCACTTGCTCTTTTCAACTGGGAACTTTGTAAACATACCAGTAATGGTGTGTGTGTGTGTGTCTGTGTGTCTGTGTGTCTGTGTGTCTCTGTGTGTTTTGCAATAAGCAATATTATAATTTCTTGACATTTTTATTGCTGTTTCTGGACATATATAGGGAGGTTTTATTTATTTATTTATTTTTTAATAGGGAGGTTTTAAAGGTTTCTTCAGAGAGAGAAAAAAAGAAGGAAGAAAAAAATGGCTGGTTTCCAAATCACCATATGTTTCCAATTGCAAATTCAAAAGCAGAAGATAGGACTTAAGCTATACAGTCTTTTGTCTGACTTGTAGAGCTGGGGAGGTAGGTCCTCTTTTTACATTTACTTATTAGAATTTCAGTTACCCAATAACAAATGACTGGGAGGAAGATAAAGCATTCAGCAAATATTCATTGAGTACCATCTATGTGTCAGACACTATGTGGGAAAAGTACAAAAAAGCTTAGATAGGACATAGTTGGGGATGCAAGATATAAGAGAAAGCAAAAATCCAAAACAGGATGGTAAATGTATTCAGCAGAAGTTCTCCAGGTGATTGATCAAAGAGTATGAAGCTGACCTGATAAAAGAAGGATTCATAGAAGAGGTAAATTTGAGGTGAGTCTTGAAGATGGATGGTAAGATATTCTAGGTGAAAGGAACTATACAGCCAAAGACACAATGATGGGAGCTGTGCAAAGCACATTCAAGCATGGTGACTGGGTCTGTGTAGATATAATTGAGTTTATATGGGGTGAGGAGACAATGGAAAAAAAGATTAGAAAAGTAAGTGAAAATCAGATTACTGAAAACCTGAATGACAGGCCTGATATACTGTTGTCATCATTGTTGTTTAATATTATTTAATCCAAATAATTCCATGAATCGAATATTATTAGCTTCGTTTTATGTGAGGTGAGGAAACTGAAACCCACAGGAGTTAAGTGATTGTCCAAAGTCAACTAGTGAATATTTGGTGAAGCCAGACTTGAACTGAGTTCTGTTTGATTCCAAAGCATCCTGACCTCTTTAGCTACAGTGGTTGAATAAACTTGAATGATGACTGCTGTCAACCAAGAGGTGAGGCCTTCTATAAGGGACAGTGATGTTTTATGATAGGACTAGGAAATCAAAGACTTAGACCTAAGGTGACCTGCCACAGGACATGGGAGATATAGCAGGACCCTTCCAGCTATCATGCTCTGGATAAAGTCTCAAGAGGGACCTCATCATTGAAGGTAGACTGTCTAGCTCAGAGTTGGATAATCTTCTTTCCATATGAACATGCCTGGAAAACATGTATTGAAAAGTACATGTAAGGTGGGGAGTCAGAGTAGTTAAGGGTATTTGGAGCCATAGCAGCCCAACATTTTCCATCTGAGTAACTGTACTACTCCTTGGAGCAAGTAAGGATTTCTAAGACTCAGATCATTAAGTCAAATCCAGTTAATAAGTGCCCCAAGGCACTGTGAATCACCAAAGTGACAGAAGCTAGGGTTTCAGAAGCCACTCTGTTTGCAAGTAACATGTACATAACTGTAAAAATGGCTTTTTGTTTCATGTTCCTGAAAAAATGAGGAGATGAAATGATTTCAAGAATAGCAAGACCCAGGTGCTCAAACAATATGTGCAGGTAGTCTTTCTTCATCTCTCAGCTCTGTTATCCTCAATATTGGTTTCATTCTCAGGCCATTTCTCTGAGTGGTGGTAAACATGAGTAATAGTAGCTCCAGGCTTGCATCTTTCAGTTCACATACTCAATGGAGTGAGTGTAGTATGACTTACAGAGTGCTCCTTTCTCCATAAATGCAGCAAAATTCCTAGCACTAGGTCTTTATGATCTAGCTTGGGTCACATGTACATTCCTACACCAGTTACAATGGCCAGAAAATGTCATGTGCTGATTGGCTAGTTCCAGGTCACAAGCCTCCCCATACATCTAGGAGATAGGCCCAGCTGCACCCAAACCACCTGGTAGGAGAGTGAGAAATGGATGGTTCGTTCTAGAGGGAAAATTGGGTTGCTGTTACTCAAAAAAGAACAATGGTTGCCAGGCAACCATCATTACACTGTTGAAGACACCACTGATAGGAGGAATGAAGGGAGGGCAAAGGGAATAAAAGAAAAGGAGCCACCTACCCCTACAAGGAAGTGCAGTGGCTTCTAGGTTTCCCACTTTCTATGAGATGCCTGTGCCTCTCATCTCTCACAACTTCCCCACTACACCTTTGCTCCAGACTTGCCAAACCAGCTGGGCTCCGTCATGCAACGAGGCCTTTGTATGGGCTGCTCCTCTGTCTGGAACGTAGACCCACCCTATCCCAACATCCATCTGGTAAATGTGTACTTTTACATGCTTGAGCATACCTCCTAGCTGAACATCATTCTTTTCTGTCTGTCCCCATAGCAATTTAGCCTTTTTTTTTTTTTTTTTTTACAGTGACCATAACATTTTATGGGTTTACCTTGGGAATGGTGAAATGTAGTAGGTCACCTTGATAGTTCCTAATAATATGTTGAATAAATTGTTTACTGATTGCCGTCTGTGAGGGAGCAAGTGCAGCATAGTCCTTTCCTTGTATACGATATGTTAGAGACCCTACATACAGGATATACATACATGTATGAATTAATAAAAGTTCTTTGCAATGTCATGTAACAAGATCTGTGACTTCATTTTCTGCTGAGGTCAGAAGGCAAACTGTCTTGCTCACAGAATATAAATATCTTTTAAAAAGATAACAAAACAGAAAAATCTAAACCCTTTCAAAAAGATTAATTTAAATTCTTCCTTTACCTCTGTGGCTCAGAGCTAAATAAGACTTTGAGATCCCTTCTGGCTGTGTGTGAGGTGGCCTGGTCCTCCCCACAAAGGCTTCCTAATCAATATCATGATTTGGGAGACTGTTAGGACTTTGATTCAAAAGATGACAAAATATCCAGGGTTCTAAGCCCGTCAGCATGCTGGTTTGGTGACAGTCACCATCTACCTTTAGGTAACCCAGTTTATTCTATATGAGAAGTTCCAAGGAAGCCTTCTTGAGATTAATATTCTTGCCATCATTTTTCAGAATGTGGCATATTTAGGACAGGAATAGTCAGACACTTTATAATGGTGCTTCCCAAGAGGCCACTGACAAACTCACAAGCCTTAGCTTTTTACCAGACAGAACTCTTGCCTTTTGTAAGCTGCAAGAACTGTGACAGCAAGCTTGCCAAGCTTCCAGAATGCAGCAAGTCCTGCCCAACCAGCCTGTCAGAGAGTGAGGTGATTTATAAGCCAGAGTCTAAGGGTACCAAACATAATAAAAGATGGAAAAGCCCTGAAGGGGACAGCTAAGAATAGTTTTCTTTCTTTATCATTCTGCAACGCTCTGGGGCAATCTTGGTAAATAGGCCGCTTGCATCAGTTCTTGGGGAAGCCCATTGCATAGTCATGGCAGACATTAATAATCAATTGGGGCATTCTTTCTCTCAAGACTGAGCTGGGTCTCATCACCCTTCTCATCACAGCCAAACATGTAGAATGGAATGAAACTCATTCTTCTCTTAGGATACTCTTCCTAGGCTTCCCACTGAGTTCTAGTACCATCTTTTCCTATTCAAGACGAATCTCACTGATTCTCTCTTCCCTAAATTCTATTTGACACTCTTCATCATTCCACTCAGTATAGCATTTATTTGTCCTCTATTTGTCCTTTCCAGTAAGATTGTAAGGATCTCAATGGGCTCCTCTGTATCCGTAACTTCTATGATGCCAATCAAAGTAAATATTCACAAATAGCTTACTGATTGGTTAATGAGTTTTGGACAACTGGTTTAGCTGCTGAGTATGGGGAAAGGAACTAACAATTACTTAGCAATAGCTGTGCACCAGGCACTGTGCCAAGTGCTGCACTTACATTATCTACTTTAATCCTCACTGCAGAACTTTGCTTTTTTTTTTTTTTTTTAATTTTTTTTTTTTTTTTTTTTTTTTTATGATAGGCACACAGTGAGAGAGAGAGAGGCAGAGACACAGGCAGAGGGAGAAGCAGGCTCCATGCACCGGGATCCCGATGTGGGATTCGATCCCGGGTCTCCAGGATCGCGCCCTGGGCCAAAGGCAGGCGCCAAACCGCTGCGCCACCCAGGGATCCCCCTCACTGCAGAACTTTGAAGGAAGAGTACTCCTCATTTTACAGGTTAAGAAACTGAAGTTCAGAGAAGCTATAAAACTTATTAGTAATAAATATGTCCAAAAGAATTAGCAGATTCAGGGAATGACAGTACTTAGAGAAGTTCCACAAAAGAAATTGAGATATACAAGGCATGTTTTCTGAATTTATGTATTTGATATATGATCTACATATGTATATGTATCACATTTTCTGTTTCTATTTGTCCATCAATGGACGCTTAGGTTGTTTTCATTTGTGGGGAACACATTTTAAAATTATTATTCATTGTTCTTACTGCCCAAAAGAGTTTCACTGTTAATGATTAAAGTTGTGCATTTTCATATGTTTACATTTAAAAAAAAAGATAGTTCTCAGTCTCAGTGGACTCAAGATTTACTGGATGGGACCAAAACATAAAACAGATAATTGTATTATATAAGAGAGCTGAAGGATACAAGGATATTAAGGGACCTTGAAGAAAGGAAACCTAATCCAGTCTGGGAAGTCTGGAAGTTTTCTTGGAGGAATTGAACCTCATTTGTCCTGCCATTACTATTTCACCAATACTTAGCCTAATGCCTGGTGCCTGATATGAATTGGCCAGCATTTGTGGAATAAATGAATAAATGCATGAAAGACTGAGCTCTCAACATTACAGTTGCTGAGGAATTAACTAGAGAGAGAGGAAAAGTTTGGAAGGTGGGCTAACAGAGGGAAAGTGGAACATAGGGTCATTTCCAAGCAGAGGACACCGCAAAAGTAATGGCACACAGGAGGGAAACCAGATCGCTTGGGTAAAATATAACTAGTTTGACATTGCTGGAGCATAAAATATGCAGATGAGGATGAACCAAGATGGAGCTACAGAAATAAACGTGAGCCATATTCAGGGGGAAATATTGGAAATAGTTAACAACTGGCATAGTAGGGCACCAAGCTGTCAGATTAGAGGCTGATCCAGAAGGCGCCCTGAGTTGACAAGCTTTACCCTTGTAGATGCTTGATTCTGGAAGAAAGCCTGAGACGTTTGAAGGTGGAGCTGAGTTGTATGGAATGGGATCTTGAGCTCAAGAGGGGGAGTTGGACAGGAACCTAGACAGTTTACCTAGGGTAACTAGAGAGTTGGTATATGTGTCAAAAGGGATCTGTGGTCTGGAGCTTGTGGAAATTCTTTTCTAATTGCTTCTCTTTCCTCAGTGAAACATGAAGCCAGATTATCAGTTGAGATGTGAGGTTGGGGGAGAGGGGCTGGAAGTTTGTGGAGGGATGAGAGGGCATGGAATAGTCATGTGTAAAACAGGGAGAGTGAATCAAGTAGGGCATGCAGGGTTGCTGGGCAGCTCTAAGAACCCATTTGAGGTTAATATCCATGAGACTAAAGTGAAACTGATTACTATGATTTTGTGTTTTTCTATGGCAGTGCTGAGCTCCATGAATGCTTGTATGAAAAAAGTATAGTGTTGAACTTAAACAAAGTTGTGTTTTTCTCAAGTAAGTATGAACAAGACGTTAAGGTCTAACATAAAATTATCTATAGTGTTTCAGTGCTCTGTATTATAAAAGAATACTGGGTAGAGAATTTCTCATTCTATCTCTTGAATCAATTTCACATGTACACCCCTGACATCTTGCTCTTGCCCTTCACAAATAAAGTTTTTGAAAATGTTGTCTGCACCAACCACCTTAATATTCCCATTTCCCATTGGGTTTCCACCGTACTAGATGTTCTCTGGATATTCTTGCCAATCTTATGAATTCTTTTCCACTTGTTCATCTCCACATCTTTTCCTATCCTCCTCATTACCCCTGGGCCACCCTCTATCCCTATGGTTTGGCTTACAGAGGACTTCCAAACCTGTACCTCCAGTTCTCATCTCTCTCCTGAGCTCCAACCAGCCTCTCCTAATCCTCACTAGGTCTCACACTTTATGGTTGGGATCACAAGGGAAAAATCTAAAAACTATGGGCCCTTTATCTTAGAGTGTCAGAGTCTCCCACAGGCTCACGGGATAGGAGTGTACCTTTCCATTCAAAGCTAATATACAGGGCAGTCCAAGTGGCTCAGCGGTTTAGTGCCGCCTTCAGCCCAGGGCCTGATCCTGAAGACCTGGCATCGAGTCCCATGTTGGGCTCCCTGCACGGAGCCTCCTTCTCCCTCTGTCTGTCTGTCTGTCTCTCTCTCTCTCTCTGTGTGTCTTTCATGAATAAATAAATAAAATCTTTAAAAATAAATAAATAAAGCTAATATACATCATGACTTCTAGACGCAAAGCAAGCTGAGCTGTTTTCTTGGGAAATTATGAGGAGCTGGGGGCCTACCAAAGTTTATGTGGTTTGAAAATTCCTGGGGCAAAACTGCTTTCCTGTTGCCTTTAGAAACTATAGTCCAGAATCGGAAAGGAGGTACACAACAGGAACTCCTTCACTATTTGGTTTGCTTCCCATTTATATTTAGCTAATTGTTTTGTGCCAACAAGAGAGCATGTTTCTCTACAATCTTTTTCCCCCTAAGGCTTGCTGCAGCCATGGGACGCCTGGAAGATGGAAGCCCAATTGGTTCACTTTCGGTTTACATACAAATAGAGCCAGGTGAGAAGACCAATGCATGAGCCTTCTCACCTGTTTCCCTACCAACTCTGCTCCATCATGCCTAGAATGGATGGAATTCATTTGGTATGTTCTTAGCCATCGTCCAAGGCTAACAATATCGAATACTTCAAAGCGGTGGTCAGTGATAATGGATTTAAAGTAGGGTTGGTGGTCATGTACAGTGTTCCCACCTCCCAACCCCCAATATGTATAAGTCACAACCTGCTGGCAAACCTCTTGCTCCTTTGGGTACCCCCTCAGCAGGCTCTTGGGCCCGCATTTCTTCCATTCCTCTCAATTTGCTACTTCTCTCCTGTTTGCTTTAGTTATTCCAAGAATTTGCTCACTTGCTGCTGTGTCTTCTGATGTTTCTGTCCCTGTGTATTAATACTTCTCCTATTTCTTTACTATCATTTGTAGCAGGAGGTGACAAAGGAGAGGAGAAAAATTGGTAGCATCAGTCACTAATTTTTATCCAGAACCTTAAATTATTTTTGTATTTATGTTTTTGCCACTGAATTCCTTCAGGGCAAAATGAGGTGATTAACTTCTGTCCCAGCTATCTTGCATAAGGCCTGGCATTTTCAGTAAATCTTACTGAAAAAAAAAAATGGAATGAATTTCTCTAAGATTCGTTTTGCCAAGCTAATACCTAGAACAGGATATAAACTGTATATGAAAGTTAAGGCAAATAATGATTACAAGCAGATAATGATGTTAAGAATTAGGTCAAAATATGCTTTTGGATTTTCAGAAAAGTCAAAATGCTTTTTTTCTAAATTGTATTTTCAGAGATTTGATCCTTGTCTTTGACTCATATGTATTCCAGTTTCCAAGAAAAGTCTTCCCATTGCCTAAGTGTGGGGGCATGTTTACATGCAACAAACATTGGCCCCTCACTACCCTTCTATCACTACCAACAACCCTTCTATAGTTGCATCTTCTCTGAGTTGTTCTCAAAGGGGTGGGGGGTGTGCGGGGAGAAGGAGGGTGGTACCTGCCAGCCTGAACTCCTGGCTCAGGCAGTTGAGTAGGAGAAGAGGTGGGTGGTTCAGTAATTTATTTTTGCATGCCTGATTTAAACCATCCCTTTCTCACCAAATGGGAGCTTTCAGCTATTAGGGAAGACGTGAGTCCCCTTTTGTCTCTCTGCCTTTCAAGCTGCAAAGATGCCTTTCACCAGATCAAAAGATTAAGGCTCCTTCCAGAATTCCAAACCAGCTGGTTCTGAGAATTTTAAATGTGCCTGAAAAAAGCATCTGTTCTTTCCATGATACTTCTATCTTCCCTTTATACTAAACACCTATTCATTTATGTCTCCTAAGGCTAATAAGTGGAGAATCTACAGTTTATAAATCCAAAAGCAGAACCCTCTACCACACATATATTATTTTCTTAATTTTGCTGGTTCCATAAGACTCTAAAATAAGGCTTTCACTCCCTGCTTTTGACAGGCCGCCAGCCTGACATACTCAATGTTGACTGCAGCTATCGTTCTCAGGGTAGAACATGGCATTCGCACAAAAACTTGGCTTATATATTTTGAGAAACTTAAAGCCTTGAGAGGCTTTCTTGAATTGGTGTTTTGAAACTTCCTAATGCCCCAATTAAAGAGACTTGCAGTTTCCTCTGAGTTTCACAGCGCAGCCTGGTGTAATCTGGATTGGGACAGTTCCAGGAGAGGAGGTCAAAAAAAGTGCAGATTCATACATAATGTATGTAGCATTTTAATAAGCATCCTTTCATACTACAGCTTCTCTTCATGGCTTCCCATAAAACTTCACAAGCCACAGGCACTATGACTATTATTTTATAAAAGAGTAACAGAAGGAAATGTTCAACCTCTTGATATCTAAGTTGCTCCAGGAATTAAAATGTCTTTACACAGATGCCTCACAACAAAAATTTGTACTCTATGGCAGTAATTCCCACCAAAATCAGATAAACTCAAGCTATATCAATTTATATCAAGCTTGAAATTTTCAACATTTCTTTGTAATGTGAAGACAGATTAATGTCCAATGGTAAAGGGGGTTTGAGCAACAACCTACTAACCTTAGACATAGAAAAAGCAAAAAGATATAATTTAAGCAAAATAAATTAGGAAAAGTATTTTTAAGTTTAATTTATTCTAACTTTATTTCATAGGAATAGGGCATATCAGTTTTGAATTGGACCTTAAAGAATACAAGAATCTCTGCTTCGTGACATGCATACATCAGTGATTGTTTACCCAAGGACTATTCCCATCCATTCTTTCTCATTTAGGAACCCTTGGGAATACTTCTCTGAGCACTAACAGTTGCCACATTAAGCCCTGAAAGGAAATGGCACAACTCTTAGGGCTAGATATAATACTGGGTGAGATTTTGATTTGTTCCCCTTTGGGTAGTGAGTAAATGCATTTCTCACTGAAAATAGTCCATTCCATTCGTGTCCAAATCTGAATCTTAAGAAATATTTCCTAGATAAGAAGCTGAGTTGTAGTCATGAACCATTCAGTTGCAAGTCACAGCTCCCCAACTCAAATTATCTTGATTTTTAAGAATGGATTAATTGAAAAGCCCCCCAGAGTTATTTGGGCATAGCTGAGTCCAGTGGTTCCAAGGCCCAATGGAAGGTGATGGAGCTGATGTGTCTTTCATGGACATCTTTTGCACCAGTTACTTGGCTGTGAGAATGGAGAATTCTGGTCTATCAGTTCTAAGTCAAACATACATCCCTAGGGACTGAGGGGGTGGAGGAAGAGAAAGCAGACCCCCTTGAACCCACATGGGCTGAACAAAATTACTATGCAAGGTAAGGGAAGGATAATTACCCAAAAGAAGGAATGCAGAATGATACTGGATAGACAAAGACATTTTACTCACTCCATTTATTGTGCACAAGACACCTTAGGATATACCCTCTTCTCTCACATAATCTCAATTATTTTGTATACAAAAGGAAAGAAAGGACATACTTTCCCTGACATAGGAAACAGTTAACGGCTACATCTAGCTGTAAATTGAGATTCTCTGAATGGCAAACATTCTTCTAGGGCAGGGCCAGATGTGGCTTTTCATGGACTTATAACTCATCACTAAGTGATATATTAAAGCATCCCCCCCACACACACACACACACACAAAATAGTGTGCAATATGGAGGGAAAATAGAATATTCACAATGCAAATTCCTAGCTGAAAAGGAGAGAAATTAAGACAATATGCAAGAGTTACTAGTCTACAGTGTATCCCACACAGACAGAATTAGTGAGGAATCCCTGTATGCAGTGACATGAGAGGGTGAGATCTTGGACAGGCATCCTAGTTGGTACCAGGTTCTGCTCCAGGAGGCTCTTTCTTATTCTTTGTCCACTGTGGCCACATCTGAGAATAGTGTTATATGATGTATCTTTGGAAAACTGCACAATCAAGATCTTTGATTTCTTTTTATAGTTGTTTTATTTTTTGCTTAGATATAGAAGCTTATATTTTCCAAAATGCATTTCATGAAATTGAATTCATTGTTTTAACTTGTTAAGATCTTTCTCTGCTTGGATACTTTCCCTACACATTTTAGCTTTCCTCCAGTTTTGTGCCCAGGCTGCAAGACTATAGTTTTAATAATTATGAGTATAAACAAGTTTTCAAAAACTTACAGGTATATACTATACAAACTTTAAAAAAGAGAGGGATGAGGACGCCTGGGTGGCTCAGCGGTTGAGCATCTGCCTTTGACTCAGGGCCTGATCCCGGAGTCCCGGGATCAAGTCCTGAATTGGGCTCCCTGCATGGAGCCTGCTTCTCCCTCTGCCTATGTCTCTGTTTCTCTCTCTGTGTCTCTCATAAATAAATAAAATCTTTTAAAAAATAAAATAAAAAGGAGAGGGATGATCTCAGAAAAGGTAGGCCACTGAGATTGCTACTAATTCCTGGAAAATTCTAAAACAAACTATTAAATAGATGTTGTGATAGCATGAAGCAAAGAAAATGCTGATTGCTTGAAAACAGCATAAGTATACTAAAAAAAAGATAAACCACATTAATGTAATTTCTTTCCTTCACAGTGCTGCTAGATCAGGAGAGAGAAAGAGTACTGTAGACATATGCTATGTGAACTTCAGCGGGGAATTTAACAAATTCAGTCTCTGCAAATATGACAGACTGAAATACACCAGAAAAGGCATCCCAACCAAGAGTATATGGTGCAGCTGAAAGAGCATGAACCAGGGTTTTTGTTAAAATGGTGCTGTGAAGTCCATTCCATGCTCAAACACTGCAAAGAAGGATAAAAGATGGGATGGAAGGTAAAAAGATGTGGCCTTGTTCAAAAACAAGATAACTTCTCTTTCCACCAAAGAAAGTACAGAAATATTTAATGCTAAATGTGGTTCAAAGGCCAGAACTCCAAAAATAGGCAGAGTTAACAGAAAGTTTTGAGTCCTACAAGGTGAAGGGACCCCAAAACAGTCTGTCCATATATTTGAGGGGGCCATATTTGATCATTATTTGAAAGGACTAGATTTATAGGTTCTCTTAAAAGAAAAAAAGGAAGTTGGACAATTATAAGCCTATAACAATAACCTACTAGAAGTAAATATAAGCTCTCCTTTTTAGATGGGGTTTACTCATCCCATCTACAACAATTTTATGTAACTTACCGGACATCTTAGAGCCTTTTGAGTTTGATATCTCCACCAAGTGCAAACAAACAAATTTTATTAGCCTGGAACTCAAAGCACAGATCCAGAAATAAACTGATCAGGGCCCCAAATCTATGTCATACCTATTTGACTTGGCAGAGACTTGGGCAAGGTGCTTCTTTAGGAAAGACTGTCAGTGTCAACCACCACTTCTTTTTATGTTGAAACCTTAAGTATAAATGGGGCAGACTAATAGAGACCTGTCTCTTAGGTGCCTGTTTCAATGTCAATTGCTTTTTTACGTTGTGGCTTTTCTGGCTAATTCCTGACCATCAGAGTATACAATGTTTTCCAAGTTTCAGTGGCATCTGAACCTTGACATATATGAGGAAAAAATGAATAAATTTTAGAATATCCATTCTTCTTTCATAATCACACACCCCAGTGAATTGACACGGAAGGCCTGAGTATCCCATCTACCCTCCAAAGTTCAGCAGTAAACAAAACTGTGTGGCAAGCTGAGAATACTGTAACAGCATGACATACTTTGCAAATTCTTAGTATACACATATAGTCCACAGAAGACCCCAGGAAATTATTTAAATGAATACCAACCAATGTTGTGTCCATTTAATAAAAACCTGGTTTGATTGCTTATATATATGTTTCCCATCAGGGTGCAATGTTCAATTTGCTGCAGTGGAATGAAGCCATCTACTGAATGCCAGGGTGTGGGAAAGACCAAACAATTCTGCTGTTTTACAGTAGGAACTCGCCAGGGAAAACTGACAGCCTGCAAAACACGCCCAGCCTCTGCTTCCCTAAGCCAGAAAATATGACCTCTGGTCTCTCTCTGTGAACCTCAGTGCTGGAAAGTTAAGGGAAAAAAGAGATTCATGAGCACGAGGAAAAATAAGTGATCTGAATGTGGATAATATAATACTCCTTTCTCTTTCTCCTTTCTTCCACTTTCAACTCCCTTTTCTCTCCCTCAGCAAAATATTTGAAAATACAAGGCTTCCATGCAGGCTGATTGAGTAAACACTTTTAGGAGAAAAGTTTCCTCTCCATTTCTTCAACACTTTTCTTATGGTATCTCCTTGCTTACAATTTATTGGTCCTTGTATGAACACCTGACCCAAACTAGCCAATGGCTTTTCCCTGGCTTTTGGACTTGAGGTGGAAGACTAGTCTGGCAATCCTCCTCAGAGGTAAAAACTGTAAAATATAAAACCTGCAAGTACCAATTCCACTCTGTCTCATATTTTCAGCAAAACAAATTTGCAGTGATGCAGAATAAGATCCCTGTGAGGAAAGAAATCCAAGTAAGAGATGGAGAAGGGGAGAAAGAAGGCAGGAGAGTTGGAGAGAAGGAGGGAGAGTTCTGACATTATCTACATCTCTGGGGTCTAGCTATTTCCTTTTCCGGTAGCATCCCTGACCTTCCCATAATTTGGTTGTTGAACAATTTCTTTGATTTAATGAACAAAATTAATTCCCTTTAAGAAAATTAGTTCAAGAGTTAGTGCTATCATTGTAGCCAAATGGGTCAACTAATACAGCATAAAAAGCTTCCAGAAGGCAAATGTCTTTTACCTTTGATTAGATTATTCTAAGATGCAATATTCAGACCCATCAAGATGGGTTGATTTCCCAGCACCACACCTAGATGACAGTGCTCCTCTCAACTGTGGAAAGGTCACATCCTACAAATGTTCCAAGTAGAACACCTCTCCTGGAGGAGATAATATCAAGTTACCATCCAGGTGCCACAATTCATCTTCATTTCTCTTAAATGGTCACATGTCTCCCAACCTAAAATCCATCTTGGCCTTACTCAAAGCTGAAGAGGTAGGCTGCTGAATTAGCTAGAATTTCAGACCCCAGATGCTGGCCTGAGAGAACAAAGAGGCTTATTTAGAATATTGCAGTGGTTTAGAGTCAGGGGCTATGGGAAAGGGGCACCTCCAGGAAAACAGCATCAGAATCTCTGGAATATGGGGTGCAATGGAGATGGGTAATGTGTATCCATTTACACTTACTCAGCCTTCCCAAAGCTTACACTACTCCCTTCTCAAAATGAAGACCTAATTCTGTCTACAGCTTACAATTTACTACTATGAGTTGGTTGATTCCTGAAGATAGAAATCATAGCTATATAAGGTGTCTTCAATAAGAAAATGCATGTCATAGCCACTTAGGGAGTACAAGGTGCTTGCTAAGGCCAGCTAAACAGTGCTTCTCCATTTAGGTGGCACAATCAACTATAAGATATTCTTGAAATAAATTATTACTACTAATAAAGTACTGAAATGTAGACAGTGTTATTTTATAAAATATAGCAGACTCATGGAAATCCTTTGCATCACTCTTCTGTGCTTTCTTGAGAGGAAGAAAAATGTCAAGGTATCACATTTAATTAAAACACAAGAAATCAGCTATAAGCTTAGGTAAGCCTAAGATATAACTCTATAAGAAGTCTTATATATGAATACCATTAGTCATATCTTTGAGGGGGAAAAAAGCTGAGAAACACCAAACAAAGGGTATGTAAAAGAAGTACAGGTCATAGAATAATTATGCACAAAGATGAACACCACATTTATAATTGTGAAAATCCAAAATTAATCTAAATATCCAACAATAGAGAATTACTTAAATATACTACATTATGTAGATGCATGTTTATTAATGTGATTAAAATCCATGTCCTCAAACACTAGTGACATGGGGAAAATGCTTCTGATATACTTTCAGTAAAAAAGACATTTTTTTATAGTCTTAATTTTGGAACCAAAGAGAGAAAAAAAATTAGAAATATGTCAAAATGTTAACAATGTCAGGATGGTGGGATGGTGTGAGATTTTGTTTTGATCTTTTAACTTTTCTGTATATTGAACCCTGAGGTCAAAATGAACAAGGAGCATGTTACTGTTTCCCCCACTCTTCCTCCACACCAAGTTGAATGTACTTGAGCAACTAGAATGTTAAAGATAAACTGGAAGTATGGGCTAGCTGTAGAATCCAAACTTGAAATTATCTAAGATTTTAACCTTTAATGTTTTACTCTTTTTCTCATTTATAGCAGAATCACTTAAGAAGTACTTTGTTTCTTAGACCAAAATAAAAATTATTTTGCCTTCTGACATTTACCCTATTGATACCAATTTCTTTCTCTGCTTCTTGGTTCTACTCTTTGTTTCTACTTTAAAAATTCAAATAGTCACTTGAAGCTTTTTCTAAAAAAATATTCTCGATTAAAATGCAGATCTCTTAAAATGAAAATGGCCTTCCACAGTTCTAAGACTTAAGTAATACTGAGATGGTATTTGGTGTTCCTTTCTTTAATTTTTTGTTCCTTTCACTCTCCTCCATGCTCACCAGCTCTGTTCCCACAGCCTACCAAAGATAAACTCATTCATCCTAAAAGGTAGGTCTCCGTGAAGGGATTGACGACCTCCCTTCATGCCACCTTTCTTCATTCTATATCCTCGCTGTGCTCAAGTTTCTAAATATACTCCAAATTTTTGTACTTCTGTTATGAGATACCATATGATGACTTAGAGTTTTGAACTTGCAATCAAAACAACAACAGGTTGCAGCGGTAGCAGCTGGAAAGTACTATGGCCAACAGTGAACGCACCTTCATTGCCATCAAGCCTGATGGAGTCCAGCGCAACCTCTTGGGAGAGATCATCAAGTGTTTCGAACAAAAGGGATTCCGCCTCATTGCTATGAAATTAATCCAGGCTTCTGAAGACCTTCTCAAGGAGCACTATATTGACCTGAAGGACCGTCCATTCTTTGCCAGCCTGGAGAAGTACATGCAGTCAGGGCCTGTGGTTGCCATGGTGTGGGAGGGACTGAATGTGGTGAAGACAGGCCGAGTGATGCTCGGAGAGACCAACCCTGCGGACTCCAAACCTGGGACCATCCGTGGGGACTTTTGCATCCAAGTTGGCAGGAACATTATCCATGGCAGCGATTCTGTGGAGAGTGTGGAGAAGGAGATTGGCGTGTGGTTCCAGCCCGAAGAGCTGGTGGATTACAAGAGCTGTGCTCAGAACTGGATTTATGAGTGACCAGTGATGAGGGAGCAGACCTCAGTGCTTTGCCCGTTCCATTCCCTCTCCCTCCCATGAGCAAGGGGCCAAGCTCTTGCAAATCCAGTTATTTTTGAGAACTTCCTTACAACCTGGAGGGGACCTCATAGAGCTGGGCGTGCTTCCTGTACAGTATTATGAGCCGCCATCAGATTAAAATGTTTCATCCCATTGTAAAACAAACAAACAAAACAAAAAACAATGACAACAGAAGAGGTGCATTTGATTCCTGGCTCCATTAACGACAGATTAGATGACCCTGGGAATATTTCTTAACCTCCTGGTATTTCACCGTCAAACATGGTGACTGCATTTCCTATCTTACAAGGTTGTGGTGAGGATGAAATAGTGTATTTTAGTACAGCACCTGGTAGATGCTCAGTATATGTTCACTGAATCTAAATCTCATTTCTGAAAGGCAGTTTGTAAGAAGCAATACACAGATTAGAGAACATTTGTAAGCTAGATATTTGGGGGTTCAAATCTCTATTCTAGCACTTACTAATTGTGTTAACTTGGACAAGTTTCCTATACTCTCCAGTCACTGGAGACAATGTCATCTACTGTACAAGCTCATATTTAGGCGTAAATTTGTAAGTGCCCATTACACTGAATGTGTTTAATCATAGTAACTTTTACTACTATTATTATTATTGTTATTATTATTATTATTATTTGGTGAGGTATCGATAAGATGAAAAAGCTATAATAGAAGACTCTCTAAGTGGAAAAAAGGGGGAGGAACTCTACGAATAAAATAAATAAAAATTTTAAAAAGTTTTCTAATTTCCTTTACTCCTAAAATCCACCCAAAAAGAAATCCTTGCTCACATGAGTGAATACGAAGGTGTTTTCTTTCCCTCAACCCCAGAGATGGTAGCAGAAATGGAACTGGTGAACGGGCCCAATTCAAACAAAGATATCTACAGAAATAACATTGAGAGAGACACAAAATTTGTTTTGGCAAATAGAAGAGGTTTCTGATTGTTTTCGTTTTCTTCTCTTGGAGCCAGTCGGCATCTGGCTTTGAGAACTATGGGTATGGTCACCATATGTCCTACATTTTGTCTAGAGAAGTCCCAATTTAAAATCTTGAGTCATGTTGCCCCCTTGAAAACACTTGTATTTATGAGACCATGGATTCTTCTTTGCAGTTTAGAAAATATGGTCTTGTAACTACAGAAGTCTATATCTGACAGGGTAAATGTAGAAATCACAGGAAAATGGGGCAGGTCATGAACTAGAGAAAAAAAACCCTGGGATATATATTTTTTTCCTCTATGATATTGATCCTCTCGCAGTTTATGCCAAGTGTTGGTTTGGCACTTTCCTCTAAAGAAAAGAAACAAGGTAATAGGTTTCCAGGGCAGTCATGACCAATCCATTGTCTCTGAACAGACTCAGGCAATCTGGAGGAGATTTCAGTCACTTGGGTCTGATCATTTGCTAATGAGAGAACCGAGAATGGGAGGATATAATAATAATATTAATAATAATAATGATGATGATGATGATGATAGGAACAACTAGCATTCATTAATTCACTGAGAGCTTGTATGTATCAGAACTTGGCTGAATGTTTACTTGTATCAGTTCAACTGATGCTTGCAATGACCCTGTAAGTAGATACTAGTATTAACTTCCTTTTACTTATATGGAAACAGGCTCAGGGAGATTAAGTAATTTGGTGACATTCACATGTCTGGTGAGTGACTGGCCTGGGATTCAAGCCTGGCTGACCCCAGGCTTTCTTTCAGGTAGACTCAACATACATTTAAATAAAGTGAGTATTTCTGAAACAGGAAGGTTGAGGGTCAGGCCTGAAATTGTTGGGGTGACTGTGACACTGTGGGAGTATTGGGCAGGCTGCTACTCACGGAAGAGCAATTCTTGCTAGAAGTTGTTTTCATCCTGGAAAAGACTTGGAACCAGAAATCCACTATGTGAAAATCAGTATATCTGGATGGGATTAGTAGAGATGTGCAAACCCAAAGGTGTTGGGGATTTGGCTATGCAGTATGTCCTATTTTTCAAAGGTTCTGGGAGAGGCAAAACTCAAAACATGTTTCTGCACAGCAATTATTTACTTTGGTTTCAAATCCATGTGTATATCAAAGGAAACTAACTACCCTGGACCTGTTTCTTATTTTAGTATGTGTCCCTCATTTAGTATGTGTCCCTTAATATCCACAGGTAGACCAGGCCTACACAGCCTCACGAGACCAGAACAAAAGCAAAGAAACATGTTTAAGAATCTCTATTTACTCTAACCTTGGAGTTTGTTTATTTATTTATAGCAAGTCTTTGGTAGGAAAAGTAAAAGAAAAAAAATACCAACTTGGGTCCTCCTATGCAAGCCACTGTTCTTGATGCTGGGGATACAGTTTCTCCAAGAAGGTGATAAAGACAAGTAGACAGATAATTATATCACAATGTGGTAAAAGGGTCCCATAAAAGCACAGACAGGGCATTTAAAGCCAGTTCCGAGTAATATTCTAGTTATGTATTGCTGTGTAAGAAACCATCCTAAAACTTAGTGGTTTAATGTAACAACCACTTATTTACATCACGTTAGTTGAAGGTCAGGAATTTGGGCAGGGATCAGGTAGTCAAGTCTTTTCTTTCATGTGGTGTTGTTGGAGGTCACTTGGTAATATTCAGCTGGGAGATTGATTAGTCTGTAAGAGTCAAGGTGGCATCAATAATTTGTTACCTTGCTAGGTTCAAGGGTAGAGGAGTTAGACTCTTTCTCTCAATAGGATTGTTAAAGAATCTGTAGCTGTATTTTAAACTGCCAGTCATCTCTTTCCTTAAATTATT
Organism: Canis lupus dingo; assembly: GCF_003254725.2. Classification (NCBI taxonomy): domain Eukaryota; kingdom Metazoa; phylum Chordata; class Mammalia; order Carnivora; family Canidae; genus Canis; species Canis lupus. Next base: position 5,716,128 of record NC_064263.1, on the reverse strand, counting down.
TACATTTCTCACTGATGCAGGATACACTCACTTCCCCCTCCTTTATAAGTCTCATCCTATGATGGCAATGGGTTCAGGCCTGATGAACAGGATCTCATTGTTCAAATTAAATCCAGAAATAGAAATTTCCTGAGGTCCAGTTCTCTTAGTTCCTCTCATCTGAAGACCTATGAACTTAAAGGGACATTTTTCGATCCCTACCCATACAGTGGTAGGAAAACCGAGGAAAACCTGCAATATATATACTCTTGTTCAAAAAAAGGCATGAAGGGGCACCTGGGTGGCTCAGTCAGTTAGGTGTCTGCCTTCAGGTCAGTTCATGATTTCAGGGTCCTGGAATTGATCCCTGAATCAGGTGGGCTCCCTGCTCTGCCTCTCCCTCTGCCCCTTCCCTATCTGTGAGAGCTCTTTCTCTCTCTCTCAAATAAATAAATAAAATCTTAAAAAGAAGAAGAGGAAGAGGAAGAAGAAAAAGAAAAGAAGAAGAAGAAGAAGAAGAAGAAGAAGAAGAAGGAAGAAGAAGAAGAAGTAGAAGAAGAAGAAGAAGAAGAAGAAGAAGAAGAAGAAAGAAGAAGAAGAAGGAGGAGGAGACAGCACAGAACAGTCACTGGTTCAAAGCAATTCTGAAATTCAGTCAGGAACTTGTTGTCTATTCTTTGATTAGAATTTCATCCTGCTTCTAGGAATTCCCCATGAATTCTCAGGTCCATTCTTTGCTCCCTTGTGTCTGCTCTCTGAGGCAGTCTTACTTATGTTTGCAGCTGAGTAATTTTCTTGGTGAGCTTCTTGCTCACAGAGATTCAGGGACCCAAATATTTTCTTTTTGTACCATTTCTGCCCCTGCCCCCAAGCCAGTCAGGATTTGGCCTTGTGGGTAATTCGTTTAAAAACAGGTTTCTTATTTGCTTCGATGTGGATGGAACTGGAGGGTATTATGCTGAGTGGAGTAAGCCAGTCGGAGAAGGACAAACATTATATGTTCTCATTCATTTGGGGAATATAAATAATAGTGAAAGGGAATATAAGGGAAGGGAGAAGAAATGTGTGGGAAATATCAGAAAGGGAGACAGAACGTAAAGACTGCTAACTCTGGGAAACGAACTAGGGGTGGTAGAAGGGGAGAAGGGCGGGGGGTGGGAGTGAATGGGTGACGGGCACTGGGGGTTTTTCTGTATGTTAGTAAATTGAACACCAATAAAAAATAAATTTAAAAAAAACAGGTTTCTTGTGTATAAGTCTATAAAATTCACTTGCATAAACAAAATACCGTAGTCACATATCTCTTAAACATTAACTCTTTTCAACCATGGGCTGCCTGTGGGGCTATGGTAGGAACATGCCCTCCAGTCTTAGAAACATGATAGTTTTAGTTAGAAGGACTACATCTTTAAGATACTTAGAGATCTTTTCCTTAAACTAAGAGGATATGGGAGGCATGAGATAAGACCATGTGGTGGTATTCATCTGGCAGATAAGCTAGGATGTAGAATCCAAGGTAGCTTCTCTCATATGTAGCTTCCTTAGTAGAGATTGCTAGAAAGTTAGGCTTAGCCGGGACAATTATCCCAAGTGTCTACTTAGGATTCTCTCATTGGGAAGTCCTCAGAGTAGCCAGATTTCTTACATGGAGTTTCAGGGCTCCAAGAAGAAGTATTACAATAAATAAGGTAGAAAATGCCCTTTATGATCTAAACTCATAAGTCACATGGTGTCACTTCCACTATTTTCTATTGGTCAAACAGTCACAAAACTCTGAGATTTGGGGGGTGTTGTGGGGAGGCAGACTTAGACATCACTTCTCAATGGCAGGGTCAAAGAATTTATACACATGTTTGAAACTACCACAGTGGGGCACAGGGAAAGACATCCACAGAAAAGGATATTTAAGCTGAGATTTAAAAACAAAACAAAACAAAACAGGATTTAGGTAACACAACTGGATGACTTAGGAGGGATGCTTAAGGCAGCAATGAAAGCACAGGTAAAGCATGGACCATGAGCTATTTGAAACATTTTGGGAGCTAGAGTACATGACACGAAGTGGACGGGTAAGCAACAGCCAAAGGAAAAGGATCAGCAGGACTGCTCTTAAATTTGAGCAATCAGGGACCTTCCCTTGGCTTGCATATTTTAAGGGGCCCTCTTGGGCCTTCATTCATCAATGGCTATCCTCCAGTGGTATGAGGAATCCTATATGAAAGTCAAAAGAGTCAAAAGAACTTGCCCGACTGAAAGACATGTCCCCTTCTAGACCAGGCTTTGGATATCTGACACCCCGAAACTTCAGGGAGTGTGCACACCTGAGAAGTAGCCATAAGGCAGCTGTTTTGGGGGACAGTGGATAGATCTTGGACATGAGAGCTGGAGTGTGCACATGCTAGTGTACAAGTCTCTCTGAAGGGTAAGTGGGTAGAGAAAACAGGGAGAGATCTTCAGTATCATACTGTTCTGGCCCCAAATTCTGAGATGTCCAAGGGTTCCAAATTGAAACTTGGCCTTCCTGGCCCTTATGAAGTTGTATTTGTTAAGGCATTCAGGTAGAGCATATTTAAGAACAGTTTGATTGTTTAATTTCTAACTTTAAAATGGTATTTAGCCTCCATTTGTACTATCATCCTGGACCCTTCAAGAGACCCGAGGACTATATGGAACAATCAAAGGAGTTCATGTTATGTCCTTAGGGCAGTGTAGAACAGTGTGGAAAGAATTTTTGTCACACAGGTGACATTTGTTTATGGATATTTCACAAGTACTTAATAGGGAACCTGACACATTGTAGATACATAGTAAAGTTCTTTTTCATAGTAAGTATTTTTGAATGAATTGATTCACACTTTAATTTTAGGAAGATCACTCTGGTGCAGTATGGTGAAGGTTTTGAAGAGCAGAACTGCAAACAGGGGGACTAGTAAGAAAGCTCTAGAAATAATTCACATAAGAGGTGCTTGTGTCCCTAACTCAGCTGCAAATTTTAGGATGGAGAGAATAAGAAAGAAAAGAAGTAAACACATCTATCGTTGTATTTGTCATACTATGTTATAATTTTTTTCTTAGGGGTCCATCTTTCATACCAACTGTGATGCCCTTAAGAATAAGTCTGCTTTCCTCACCTCTTTATTCTCATTTCCTGGCCTAGGCATATGGTAGCCACTTAAACTAAGGCTCAATGCATTGAGTATTACAGGAAAGGATTACAATGTGTGAGCTTCTTACAACCTTTTAAGATTTCTTTATACATCTGAGGAAACTAAGCTTCAGACAGATTAAACAACTCAGAATAAAATCTGAGTGTCTTTACATGGCTTCCAGAACCCACACATAACCTGGCCCCTATCTACCTCTTCAACATCTGTAAACGATCTCTTTCATTCACTCGACTCCAGCTACCCTGGCTTTCCTTCTTTTTACTCTATGCCTGTGTGTTTTCTCATCTCACTTTTTTTGCACTTATAGGTCTCTCTTCTCTTTTTTCCAGCTCTTTGCTTTCATTGGCCATTAGCTCAAATGCCATTTTTCCAGAAAGGTCTTCTCTGACCACCTAATCTAAAGTGGATCCCTCTTAACAAGAGTCAGTGTAAGTTATAATTTATCACCTTATTTTACTTTCTTCATAGTTATTACATTATCTGAAATTAGTTTGCTTATGACAAATGTATACATTTATTATTATACTTATTTCTTCCCCCCAAAACCCTAAGTTCCTAGAGGGCAGGGCTTTGTCTGTGTCCCCAGTAACTGAAATACCACCTGATATATTACTGATATTCAGTAAGTATTTATTAAAAGGATGAATGGATGGATCAGTAAATGAGTGAATGAATAAATGAATGGACTTCACACACTTATAAGGTTTGGGGGCAACTCCTGAATATGGTACTACCTGACCCCAGGGCCCTTGCACTTGCTACATCTCCCAGTGGAGCCTCATGAAATCCCATAACCATAGGAATGTCTTTATCTTCTTCACCACTGTATTCTCAGCTCTAGATCAGTCCTGACACATAAGAGGTGCTTAGTAAATATTTGTTGAATGAATTAAATTTGAGCTAACATGACAATCTTAAAGAACCTTCCTTATTACTTTATAGTCACATGTTAAGCAGGGTTGTTATACCTTGGCCTAGACACTAGGAATATAACAGGGATTCGTGACTGCTGACAAAATATACAATATCCAAATGATTCCAACTGTCCCAAGACTATCAAGTAGCATTATGGGGAGTTAACTAGAAACTCATAATTGTCCGGGCAAGGGATGATAAGAACCTGAATTAAGACAGCAACAGAGGGGAAGGCAAGAAAGAGTGATGAATTCAAGAAAGCATTAGGAGTAAAATGGGCTGGATAGAAGTTTTACTGAATATAGTAGGCAAGGAAATGGAGTAGTTGTCAAGTTTTACTCCGGATGTACAAGGTGAATTACAGTGAGCTGAGAAGTGGCTCCATTCTGGAACTCTGGGTAAGAAAGCAGAGTAACAATTAGAAAGTAGCTAGAGGATTCAAGGTAACACTCACTCAGAATGGTGATATTAGAGCATATTTGTAAATTTTGTATAGTCAGATGACAGTGAGAGAAGGAAGATACAAAAAAGAGGGACTAAATGATGGAGGAAAGTGCACAAATGCTTTGAAGCTGTTTAACAGTCGCTGAGTATGTGCCTGTGGGTACATGTGTGGAGTTAGCTCTATCTATCCAGGAGAAATGGTTTTTTAAATAAAACTGTCATTTCTTACCCTTCCTAGCCTGCAAAAAGCACACAAATTGATAGGTGACATAGAATCTGAAGCTCAGAGACCAAATCTACTGTAGCAGTCACTGTTCCCAAACGCTTTCCTCAAGGAGAGAAATTACTTGATTAGAATGTAATGTTCAAGAGAAAGTATTGTGTGGTTCTTTAAAATGAAGTCATTCTTTAATTTTAATAATCTCTTGGCAATATTAAAGGTTCTGAGCAATCAAACTAAAAACATTAATAATCACATACCTTCATCTGTCCTGTGTTCTCTCTCTGCCTTTCAACAGACCCATTCTGAATAGATTGTGTCTGGATGGATATGTCTGGATTGTGAGCCTATCTGAAATATACCAACATATTCTTCAATTAAGAAACCAGTACATGTTTAACACATAATTACTACATGCCCATGATTGTCAAGTACTGTGTCTGGTCTTGGGTGTGGAGTGAGTGCTAGAGAAAAAGCCCAAAGCAAGCCTTGCTTGGGAAACCTGTGGCCTTGGTTGGGCAAGTCTCTTTATCTCTGCATTAGAATGTCCTCCTTGTAACATGCTGCTCTTTGGTATGCTATGATTTATGAATCGCCCCCAAATTGTAGAGATTACATATAGAGCCATACAAAATACATTCCACTCTATAACATTTTTTCAATATCTTTGGGGTATAGAGATAATCTTGAAAAGGTTCAGAATACAGTTAAGGACAGAAAAAAGCAAGGTATGTCTGATAAGAATCATAAAACAATACAGATTGGGGCTCAAAGAAAGGAAATACATAAGAAAAGTTGAGCATCTGGATTTTGGCCTAATATCTTTATTGTAATCTCTGATAATGTGTTATAACACAGATTTGCCTGGTAAATAAAATTATCCAAAAAAATAATGCAGAAATTGAAGTCAGCCCAGTTCAGTTAGCTCTGCTTCTTCTAGCTCCAGCCCTTTTGATCATTATTTTACTGGTTTCCACTGTGCTTCATTCAGAGATGCCCACCTATCTTGTTTTCCAAAGGAATCAGGCTCTCTCTAGACTGTACATTCTTCTGTAACTCTTCTGTCCCTACCTCTTGACTAGCTAACTCATTCATTCACGAGGATTCAGTGTCAATACCAATTTCATCAGGATGCCTTTCCTGAATGGTTTCTTACCCAAGCCTACATCACTGGCCATTCTCAGTGCTATCATCACTTGTTCTGCTCCTGTAAAGTCCTTTTAATATTACACTGTAATGACCCATTTATTGTCTGGGAGTCCCACTAACTTTAGGTTCTTCAAAGGCAGAAATGTGCTATGGTGTCCTCAGTATCCAGCTTGGTGCGTGGCATAAACCACTGCTAATATACATGAATTAATCCACCCAAAATAAAAGAACTCTAAATTTAGTGTAGTAAATTGAATGAAGTGCTCCTATTTCCATTCTGCAGATGAGAAAATTACGGCTGTGACCAATAACTGTTCTCCCAGACACAGGGCAAGGTAGGCCAGGACAGAGTCAGAGCCCCTCCAAGGCTACTAGCTGCCTTCCCTAGGCATGTGGCTAAGGCAGCTTGGAGCTGCGTCATGCCTTTTCCCTGAACTTTCATAGGAGATTAGCCCTTGCTTTTTAGAGAATTTAAATGAATAAGTGGAAAGAAAAGATGTTTGTAACTAACACCAAAGAAAAGTCTGTTTGTTCTCAAGACACTGAGCATGTTGTTCAACTCAGTGAGTTCATCCATGCATTTTCTTGGAGCCTACAAGGGTCAGAATGGCAGCAGAGTGACAAGCTACTGGCTCATTCAGCCTGCCCTCAGGGCTGTATTAATTTAGGCAATTGCTTTTCTTTCTTTCCTTGGGTTAAAAAAAAGAAAGAAAAGAAAAGAAAAAAAAGACTCAAAAGGGGGTATATGTGCATACTTGGGCTTTCTCTCTGTCTCTCTCACTGCTCCTTTTGGTCAGCAGAGGTGACCAATGCTGCTCCTCATTCTCAATACTAACTCTTCTTCCTTAGTTTGGCATTGTGGCACAGGGGTGGTTCTTCTGGCAGAGATAAGGAGTCTAGCTTGAAAACAGGGAGGCCTCTTAGCAGCGTCCTGGAGCTCAGCTCCCAGGATGTCACAGGAAAATAGGGAGAGCAATGAAGGAGCCCCAAGCAGCTAAATCTAACCTAGATATTCAGGAGTCAGGAATTCTAATCCTTGCTTCAATCTGATTACTGCTAAGGGTCAAAATCCTATAAGCATCTTTAAAGTAAGGGCTCAGTTCTGGGGACTTCTTATCCTAATAAGGCCCGGCACAGCATATGACCAATTAGATAAGGGGGAAAAATTTTCTCCATAATCAGTCATGTGTGCAAAGATTAACGTCCAAGGATAAGTACTGCCATATTATTTATAGAATCCAAAACTGGAAATAACCTTAAATATCCACAGTAAGAAATTGATTAGATATATTAATGGAACATACATACAGTAAATCTATGCCATTATATAGTAGAGAATATTTAATGACATAGGAAAATTCTCAATATATTAAGTTAAAAAAGAACATGTAGTGACTGATCCTAAATTAGAGAAAATGTATAATTATTTGTAAAAGAAAAAAGGCATAAGTTGTTAGATATAAAATTTTTATGCATGATTTAAAAATGATTTTTTTCAAAAATTTTCAATAAACATGTCTAATTTTTAAAAGCAGAAAAAATTATTAATACTACTTAAACTAAATAGTTTTTGAATATGGTGGCTCACAGGAAAAAGAATAAAGTATGAACACCTTGGGCCTCTAGCTACTTGGGAGCAAAATAATCAGCAAGTGTTTACTACGGGAAACTAAGAGACTGACAGAAAGTGATTTGTAAACTTGTATGACAAGAAAAGTAGGTTCACTCTCCTTTCAAGTCAGAATTTATGGCTAGAAGATCATCTGGCATCAGTATTTAATACTTTAGTGTTACCAGAGGTCACTCCAGTATGTATTCTTTCTGTTATTTGCACTTTAAGTCTTCTCTCCAGGAAAACCAAGGGCACTATCATTTGTTAAGGAAACTCAGACATCCAGGAGTATGTCAAAAGCATGTATAGTTAGTTTTATAATGAGAGTATTAGATCCAGATCAGAATCACGGGCTTTGAACCACAGCTTCACCAGCCACTCTGTGCCTTAATAAGCTTACTACGTCCTCTGAGTTTCAATGGCCTCATCTGTACAATGAGGATGATAATAATTACTTCTACATGTGGTCATGAGGATTTATTCACTTAAAGTGTATTTACTGAACATCTACTTTATGCTGTGCTAGACACTTAGAATATAACAGTGTCAATTCTTTTCCCAACACAGTTTACAGTGTAGATACAGACAGATACAGAGAAAATCACAAAAGAATGTGGTCATTGCTATGAGAAGGGCAGTATACAACACTCTAAGAGCCCACAGGAATGGTACCTAACCTGAAACAAGTGATGGCAATTAAAGTAAAACACAAAGGATAAGCAGAAATTTTCCAGGCAAAGCTGGGGAAAAGATAGCCCCAGGAGAGCGAGAAAATATGTTGAAAGTCCTAGAAATGACAATGGAGAAATATAGACCAGTTTAATGAAAATTAGGTAGTTTAAAATTGGTTGAACACATGTATCCAAAAGGTACCACTTAGTGAAGCCCTAATGTTGTAAGACTTTGTGTTGGTATATAACATACTCAATATTTTTAATGATGACTTGTAGAAGTTATAAACACTTACTCACCTACAAGTACTAATGATGAGTAGTTAGTTGAAAAAGCCCACTAAGTACACTGGATAATGCAGTCAAAAATATCTTGGTATTTCAGATTATAAAGAAAGAATTTTTTCTCACATCATCCCCTGGGTCACTTTCCTTACTTTTATTCTCCCCAGCTCTCCAGAGTTGGATGATATGTAGGCTGTGCCCATGGCATCCCCTATATCCCCTGGCATAACGGTACACATAAGAACATAAGGAAGTTGTGCACAAGAACCACATTTCCGTGTTTGGTGGCCAAGGTGATCAGTATAGTCAGCAGAGAGTTGTGATCATGATGCAGTAGAAATATAATATGAAGGACCAAGAGTTCTGGGTCTCACTGTATTTGGGGTGGACCCACACATGGATATTATGTTCAACTCTGGGTATCACACTTTGAGAGAGACATTGATCTGTTGAGAGGACTTGAAACTATCAGGAGTAATGATGAAAGCAATAAGGCAGTTTATTTGGAGAAGACTGACTTAATAAGACATGCCAGCCATCTTCAAATATAAAAACAGTCCCATGAATGCAAGAAGATTCACTCTCTCTGGCTCAAAACTGTAGAACCACAAGATAAATACTAATGGGACAATTTCCAGCTCAATAAAAAGGATAATTTTTACAATAATAAAAGATGGCTAGAGATGGGATAAGTTACTTCAGAGGGGATGAGTTCCTTACTATTGCATAAACAGATACTGAATGACTTTTTATAGGAGGTACTTTAGAAAAGATTCAAGCATCAAATGGATAATACAACCACGCAGATTTTAACTTCCTTTCTCAAGCAAAGATGCCATGTGTCTGGCATATTCAGAGTTATGAATAACATATCACCTTTATCAACAACAACAAAAAATAAAAGTCTATTCTTATTCTCTGGAGATACATTGTCCAAAACTGTAGTCATGAGTCACTTGTGGCTACTTGAAATGTAGTTGGTCTAACTTGAGATGTGCTATAAGTATAAAATATAGACCGGATTGAATAATGCTTTATATAGATTTCATGTTGAAATAATAATATTTTGGGCATACTGCATTAAATAAGATCTATTATTAAAATTGTCACTAGTTTCTTTTGATTTTTGATTTTTTTGATATTTTAAATGTGGTTGATAGAAATGTTAAAATTACATACTTGGCTGTCAGGAAGAAGGCTTGGCTTGGCCCAGGTTAAGATCACTTCCACACAGTCTTGGGCAGAGCTTTCCAGAGGCTTCTGCACATTCATGAGGACAGGTTATAGGCCTACAGGAAACCAGACCATGGAACCCAAGCGCCAGGGCCTTGCACCAAACTTAACTATAAACCACAAAAGGGAACATACTGTGCTGAACTCAGAAACAAGCCCAAATGGATCCAAAGGTTTTAATTTCCTCAAACACTCAGCTGAAACATGACCAAGGAATGTCTTCACATTAGAATTGAACCTACCTACATATTTCCTAAAACTAATGAACAACCATATCATACTGAGCCAACATTGATTGGATTTGGTCCTTGCTTGTAACCAAGCACAAAATATTTACCAACCCTGTGTATTTTGGCCTGTGGCACAGAGACTGCTTTTATAGCAAAATGAGTAAAGTCAGCACTCTTTTCAACTAAGCAAGCATAATTGGGTGTTCACTGTTCACAAATAGGCGGAACTGTCATATCCACATTAAGGCAACCTGAACAGATGGAGTGACTTTTTCACATGCTGTCAGACTGCAAGGTCAAAGAGCTCAGGGTTGAAGAGTATGGCTCTGGACTCAGAGGACATGTACTTGAGTTGCAGTTCTTCCTGCTGACCAGCTGTATAATCGACTGTAGGTTATGGAATACTTCCTCCTCTGTCTCCTTATCTATAAAGTAGACATGATACCATCTACTTCTGGACTTCATATAGTTATTGGGAAGATCAATGATTATATCTATCTATCTATCTATCTATCTACAGATATAGATATATAGCAGTGAGTAGTATGTACCATTATCATCATCATCACTATCCCCAATTAGACCATGAATTCCTTAAGAGCAGGGTTGTACCTTTATTCATTCATCATTCAACAACTATTCATTAAAGGATGACAGTGTTCTGGGTGCTGGGGATATAGAAGGGACAAGACTGACAAAGTCCCTAAGTTCTTAGAGTCTACTAGGAATCATACATAAACTAGTTTGCAAATAAATGCATAATTTCAGCAGGGAAGGTGCTAAGTAGTAAGACAGCAAGATAAAGGAGTGGAGAATGACACAGAGGATGGTGATAGATATTATTTCCTGCTAGATTGTCAAGGTGGCTTCTCTGAGCAGAGATTCGATTGAAGTAAGGGAGAGAGCTTGATGAGGGTCTGAAGGAAGCAGGTTTCAGGAGAAAAAAAAAGTAGCAAGTGGGCAGGGGGAAAGAGTTTTGAAGAACAGCAAAAATGAACAGAGTGGTTAAAAAATTGGGCAAGGTATGATATGATCAGATTATTGGTTTTGGCAAGATGGAAATCATTGGTGACCTTAACCAGAGCATTTTCAATAGATTTTGGAGAACAAATGTTAAAGAGAATATAGAAGGTTAGGTAGGATATAGCTACAGATATCATACCATATCTCTTTTGAAGAGCTTTGCTATAAACAAAGAAATGGGTCAACAGCTAAGATGGGAGATAATAAGGCAATTTCTATGTGGATGAGAATGATTTTTTAGAGAGGGAGAAACTGTCAATGTGGAAGAAAGGTGGGGGGGTAATTTCAAGATCTCTGTAGGAGTAAAGTTCTTAAGGAAATGAAAAAAGATAGGAACCAATGCTCCAAGGAAGGCCTGGCCCTGTAGCAGCAGACATCGTTTTTGCAGGTAACAGGACAGTGGGCAGAATATATGGGTCCGAGTGCAGGCAGCATGGTAGTTTGGTGGTGGGTAACTGGGAGAGGTCTCCTACCTTCCATTTGCTCAGGAAATAAGTGCAGAGAAGAGGAGGAGGAAGTTAGTAGGGTTACATTTGCCATCTTACCTCCTGCACCTAAAGCAGAGCCTATGCATGGGTTCTCAGAAGTCTTTGTTGACTACCCAAAGAGTTCAGCTACAGAACCTGCAGGAAGACAACATACCCACTTCCCCTCCAGTCTCATCCCCATCTCTCCCCCATCTTACTCTCTCATCGCTGATGAGCTTTGCTCATGCTGACATTTCAGTTTAGGTCAACAAGCATTAAGGGCATTCTCAGTGGTATACTTGGGCTGGGTAAGGCCATATGAAGTTGAACTGGTAAGGCTAAATTGTTCACCTTTCTGTCTAGATGTAGATTATGATCCTGAGGACAAGTGCTTTGGCAGGAGTCCCCGTGAGGGGTGCCTTGGCCACACGGAGTATCATGGAACATTACTCTTGATCTGAGTCTCTCCATCCCTAAGTTTTCCTTCCCTTATCTTCTGCAGGCATTTTAATCATCCTTCACTTGAAATGCCTTCAGGTCCCACCTCCCCAATCAGACATGATCTTTTACTGTCTTGACTTTTTAAAGGACATGTAATGGTATCTCTTCCAACAGCCCAATGCCAACTGCTTCCAAGTGCTTCCCTCAGGAGAGGTGTCACTGGTGTCAGCAACTTGACTCCAAGCCAGAACTGTGCATAAAGGAGAGTTCATAGCTCCCATTGGGCATTTCCATTGCAGCTGCCTGTGGGGAAGGGTGAACGTGGGGAGCTGAGGGAGGGGCCAGGCTAGGACTCCATCCAGAATGCTCTTGTGCTGCTCCGTGGGGCTCTGCTGAGTGCTCGAGTTTCATTTAAGTTGTTTGAATTGAGCAAAGGACCAGAACTGCTGTCCTGTGGGGAGGCCGTGGGCAAAGCAAACATGCTGTCTGGCACATTTGCTGGAGGGAGAACAAGAGTGAGGGTTGTAGGGTTGTTATGCAGGACAAACCGCCAACTCCAGCAAGTGAAACAGCAGGCCAGAGATACTGCAGAGGTCCTGAAGTACAGGGAACATCATTAAAAATGCTCTGGCTTGTATTTTGCTCAAGGCCATAGCAAATATTTGCTGTGTTTTCTTATGGGTATAATACCAAAAAAAAAAAAAATGCTTGGAAAGATCACACATACCCATACAATATCGTCCAATGGGTCTTGCCTGCCTCTGACCCCTGTGGGAAGTCCCATCCGAGGACATTAGGGCAGATTTTAATTTCTTCTACTTCTTCCCCTTTCCCTCCCCTTTCTTGTCCTCCCCAACCTGACAAAAGAAATGCCTCAGGGGAAAGTCCACTAGCTTGAAAGGTTAAGAACAAAAATATGGAAAGGATATAATATGAAAAAAGAAATTTTTCTGAGTCCAGTTCATTTTGAGATTAGAAGAAAAATAAAGATATTTGGTGTGCTGACTCTACTATCATAGATTTACTGGCATGATATCCCAGGGCTGGGGGCCAAGGGTGAGCTCATGCAGTAATTTCTTTACCTACACAAGAGTGGAGCTAAAAGCAAAATGCAGTCCAATTCATTTCACTGAATAGGCTGAGAGAGCATGAGGGGGAGCAATTTCTTCTTTAAAGCTATTACTGCTTCTCTAATTCCAACCTCTTTCCCAAACCCCCAACACATTTCAGACCAAAAAATATTTCAGATGTTGGAAATGCACTGGAATCATCCAGGAGACATGAAAATAGGTATGTAAATTATAAAATTTCACTTCTATCTTGTTCCGAAACAACATAAAAATCAAATTCTTCATCCAGATAGATAATAAAAATTACTATTGCTATAAAATGCAAATAGTCTGTGGTTCCCCAACATTTCAGTCCCACTAAACATGTGAAAAACCCCATTCAGATGTACTAATTCCCAGCCAAGTAGTGAAAGGAGTATATGATACTACCTGCTTCATGCAATTATCTCCATGTCAAAACTTGACATGCTTCTGAGATCTGAGTACCCAGAAAAATAGGAACACAAAAAATGAAAGTCACATCTTTTTTCACATTTTTTTCTCCAGGAAGTCTTTGGTTGTCCTAAAGTTTGTGACTTTGCTTGCCAAATTTCCTGCGCCCACCTTTCTGCAGCTTGAGTAAAGGTTTTTGTTTTTCTGAGACATCTCCTTCTTGCTAGTTCCCAAGGGGACTGGAAATGTTGAGAACTTGGGAATTTAAGCTCAGGTACCTAGAATATCAGAAGTATTGCATAAATATTTGTTGAGCAAATGAATGTATGTATATATGAACTGACCATCTTGGATATTTTAAGATAATGATTTCCTATAATTATATGAAGTTTGTACTCATTCTTAGATGATAGCTCAATTCTAGGCCATAAAGAGCAACCATTCCCATGGTATGGGAAGCAATGTAGAGGAAGCCCTGGCCACCCCCACAGTCTCCTTTGGTCTTCTAGAGATCTCAACACGGCTCTGAGCATTGGCCTGACTTGGGATGCTCAGTTTTCTCTTATCAGGGGAGACATCTGAGGTCTGGTGGGAATCAAACTTGAATTAAACTTTCAATAAATACTTCAGTCCAAAAGCTTGGAGCTAATTGCTTCCCTTTTTATAGTCCCAAGATCTTCCCAAGTATCCACCATAGTTTCTGTTCTATCCACCAAGGCAGAGAGATCTCAGACAGGCTGACCCAAGATTGTGACTTTCTGGAAGAGGCACAAGACCTCAGCTACCCACCTCTGTTCCCAGACCTATAAGATACTGATTCCCATCTCTGGGACATCCAGTCTCTCTGTAGAAGGACATGCAGGCTGTTTCTGCCAATTGCTTAATGGACACAGGGCTCATAGTCTCTATACTGCCCATGATGAATGAAAAAGGTCTTAGGAAGCCAGTTCGACAAGGTTATGGAATCCATCCACTGGAGGTGTGTAGAGCCTGATTCAAGATACCATTGATGCTTTACTGAAACTTGTTCTAAGCTTTGCATAACCATTGTATCTTAACCTTGGATTGCTTCAATATCTGTTTCAGGAAGGGAACATAGTTTGAATCCTAGAGAAATTGTAACTCAGCTGTCAACCATGAGTTGAAAAGGCACTGCTATGGTAGCAGGCACTGGGATTGGAATTATTAGTACTTTTCTAAGGACAAAGGAGGTAAAATGAGAGCACCTGATGATGGGAAGGTCAGGACATGATGGAATATCTGAGTTCGTAGATGACAGATATATCTTATCTATTGAACCATCTCATAAAACAGTTTTATATCTTTCTCTCACTGTCTGAGCTCTTGGGTTTCTCTCTTTCCCTCCCTTAATGATGCCTTAAGCAGATTCCAAAATTTTCCAGTTCCAAGATTGTCCTTTTGTTTTTTAACAAAAAGTCTATATATCCCAGTTTAAAATTCCCAACTCAAACTAATTTACTCACTATCTTTTCCCCACATCTCCTACATGCTTGAGTGATTGGAGAGGAAGGGAACTGTTCTTCCATAACAGTTTTCCTACTCTCACTCCCTGGGCAGTAAGGGAAAGTGCAACCCATGCCTGTGTCTTGAATACTTTTTCCTCCTTCTTTTTCCAAGGTCTAACTCTTCTGCTGCTTGAGGCTGATTGTAAGAATGGGGTAGCAGGGTCCGAGGTGGTGGCCTCCTGTCTGGTGGATGTTGCTGATTCTTTGGCTAACACTGATTGCGCAGCTAGCCTCCTTTGTTCTCTGGAGGGACACATTAATGATCTCCTCAGAGGATGTGTCTGGATCTCCCTAAAGCAGTTCAGGTCTAGACTCAACTCCGATCAAGAAAGAGTCATATGGAGACAGAAACTAGCTCCAGACATGTTCCCAGTGTTGGAGATGTGGAGTGTACTAGCTAAGGCAACCAGCACTTGAGTCAGAGACTGAGGCCAATTCCAGCCACAATATTCACTTAATGATTCTGAGCCTCAGTTTTTCTATCTACACATCAGGGATAATGATACTTATCCCATAGAGTAATAGTAAAACCAATGTTCAAATCCCAGATACAAAAAAAAACAAAAACAAAAACAAATCCCAGATACACTAGTTAGTTCCTACATGTGTGATATTAGATAAACCTTACTTCTGAGACTCAGTTAATTTTTCTGTAACTTGAAAATAATATTTTTAACTCACTCATGTGGTAGAATTAAATGAGTAATGATATATACTGTATCTAGAACAGTATAAGTATAAGGGACAAAGGAAGCACTCAAAATATGTCAGTTATTGTTATTCTTCTGCAAGGAAAGTACTCAGCTCAAAGTCTGGTACCTGACAGGTAGAGTTAGCAAGCTGAAGAGAGAATATCAAGTACTGGACCTCTGCTCTAAAGTTGGTATTGATAAGAGATTTTCCACCTTCTACACTGCTTGGTTTTAGACATGTCCTTAGCCTTTGGCAGTGCTCTTTTCACCATGTTTTTGCCTCTTTGGATGTGTCAGCTTCTTGTGGTCTGCCTGTGAACCCAGGAGCCTGCACAAACCTAGGCAGTGTTATTTTTGCCTTGGAAACCAACATCATCCACCTCCAGCTGGGCTATCTTCCCTCAGAAGCAGGCCACTGTTTACCCAGAGGATAGATCTCTGAGCAAAGCTGTTTATCCCATAGTCAGACTCCAAAGGCTTCCATTCAGCAGATTTCCTCACTGTCTGAGAGCTTAGGCCCAGTCAGTCATCGGTATTTTTGCATCCCCCAACCCCCATGTGGGATCAGATACAAATCTGAGGTAACTGATTTGTCAGCAACCAGCCTTGTACTTTGAGTTGTTTTTCCAGTGTGGATATGAATTAATACTTCCTCACCCACGCTCTCCCATTTAGACTCCCCTGTGACCAAGAGGTATAATAACCTCTTCGTGGTATGAACCCTGCCTACCTGTTCTGTCTTATCTCCCCTGAGTCTCAGTCAAAACAAATTATAGATACTAGAGACACTATATTCACCACACTTCCAAGCCTTCACAAATGCTTATCCTCCCTCTGCTGGAAACCTCCTTCCCTGTCATACTTTCAGCTCTGATAAACTTGTACTCACCTTTCAAAATTTATTCAATCATCAAGCATCACTCTCCATGCGATCTAGATAGCTCTTTACCAATTGAGTAAGGAATACCCAACTTTGGATTTTTCCCACACCCTGTGGCTTATATCTACTACTAAATCATTTTTAACTTATATTATGTCTTTGCTACAAAACAATTAATTCCTTAGAGGCAGATATTTCATGTTGTGTAACTCTGTGTCCATTGTATAGAATCCATAGCAAATATACTTATATAGAGTTGTTACTAAGCAAATAATAAACTCTTCGAGACTGCTGCCTACAGTAATTTTGTTTACTAATAATTTTGTTCAAAGAGCAAAACATAAATAAAAGTAAAAAGGAAACTATCTATTGTGGAACTCGTTAAGGTATCCTGGACACTCAGAGGAAACAGACTGAACTCTCCAGCCATAGAGAAAGTTCTGTGAAGGGATACAAATCTAGAAAGAAATCCTTATCTTAAACAATAAAAACTCCTTCCAGCAGATGCCATCTTGATCATTATCACCATCTAGAATGTTGGAAGAGGTTAAAATGATCAATATGCAACAGTCTTTTTTCACACTATACTCGGGTCAAATTGGTAAATTTATATTAGGAAAATAATAAAAAACTATAGCTGCTCAGATATATCCAGGCAGTATCAAATGTATTTTTGGATGGGTGGGTACTAATGCTTTTTATTTTCTACCCAGACACCCTACAAGGAATGTCCCTGTGTACTCATGTTCCTGATTTACAAAAGCCTTGCAGTAAGGTGTCTTCCTCCACCCCACACCTATCTAAATGCATACATTTAGTTCTGCTACTGTTGGGCTGTGCTCTGACACAAAATTCAAACTCCTTCTTTCAACTGCAACAAAAATAACTTCAGAAGAAAGGGACCTTTCATATACAATGCTGTGAAGTAGGTCATGATCTCTAATTCTAGAGACCTGGAAACTGAGGTTCACAGAAGTAGCATACTTGTTCAAGTTTAAACAATCAATTAACAGAAAGTTAATATTGAATAGAATAGTAAGTGCTCGCTTCGACAGCACATATACTGGATAGAATAGTAATTATGAGGACAGATTTGGAAATTGGATAATCCTGGGCTCTAATTTCTACTTTTCTAACTAGCTACATGACCTTGGATACATTAATTTGCCTTTCTGATCTTTAGTTTCCTTAATTATAATAGGAATAATAATTCCCATTTAAGTAAAATTAATTACTTGTTTATGTAAAGCATCTAACCAAATTATTAAAGAAGTTCTTGGAAAGAGCTACTGTAAATCTTAAATTAGCTCAAGGATTTAAAGGAAAACATGAACATAATGAATAAAGAAATAATAGATATTAAGCAAATGCAAATGAAATGTCCAGAAATGAAGCATACAATATGTGAAATGAAATACACACTGAATGATGGTATTAACAGCAGTTTATAAACTGAAGAAGAAAAGCATAGTAAACTTAATAACAAAGCTATAAAAACTAAACTACATGAAACACAGAGAGAAATATAAACTAAATTAACAAATCCTCAGTAAGCTGGGGAACTTAAGCAATCACACAGTACAATACATATAACTGTGGTTCCAGAAAAGGAGAAATACTTGAAGAAATAACTCAAGGCTTTCCCACTAAGATCCCTGGGTGGCTCAGTGGTTCAGCACCTGCCTTTGGCCCAGGGCATGATCCTGGAGTCCCAGGATTGAGTCCCACGCCGGGTTCCCAGCATAGAGCCTGCTTCTCCCTCTGCCTGTGTCTCTGCCCCCCGGCCCCCTCTCTCTGTCTATCATGAATGAGTAAATAAAATCTTAAAAAAAAAAGATTAGGTACAATGCAGATACATTCTTTCACCATTTCTTTACAACGCCATACTGGAAGTAAATATACATACAAGTATATTATACTTACTTATGCAAGTAAGTCATACAACACCATGTTGGAAGTATGTGTGTGTGTGTGTAGAGAGAGAGAGAGAGAGGCATAGACTTTACACACTTCACAAAAATTAACTTAAAATGAATTAAAAAACACAAAAATGCAAACTATAAAACTCCTAGAAGATAACATAAGAGAAAATCTAGGTGGCTCTGGGTGTGGTGACTCTTTAGATACAATACTAAAGGCACCAGCCATAAATGAAATAACTGACAAGTTGTATTTTATTAAAATTAAAAACTTCTGATCTGCAAAAGACAATGTCAAGAGAATGAAAAGAGTAGCCACAGATTAGGGGGAAATATATGCAAAAGATACATCTGATAAAAGACTGTAATCCAAAATATACAAAGCACTCTTAAAACTCAACAATAAGGAAACAAACAACTCAATTTTAAAAATGGGCCAAAGACTTTAAAAGACACCCCAACAAAGAAAATAGACAGAAGGTAAATAAGCATATGAAAAGATGCTCAACATCATGCATCACTAGGGAAATGGAAATTAAAGCAATAATGAAACACCATTAGATACCTATTAGAAAGACCAAAAACCAGAACAGTGATAACACCAAATACAAGGATGTTGAGCAAGAAGAACTCTCATACATTGCTGGTGGGCATGCAAATGGTGCAGCCACTTTGGAAGATAGTTTGGAAGTTTTTTACAAAATCAAATACACCCTTACCATACAATCCAGCAATTGCACTATTTGATATTTATCCAATGATGTTGAAAACTTACATCCATACAAAACCTGCACCTGCAGGTTTATAACAGCTTTATTTATAACTGCCAAACTTGGAAGCAACCAAGATGTCCTTCAATAGGTGAATGAATAAGTAAACTGTGGTACATCCAGACAACAGAATATTATTCAGTGCCAAAAAGAAATGATCCATCAAGGCATAAAAAGACATGGAAGTAACTTAAATGTATATGGCTAAGTGAAAGAAGACAATCTGAAAAGGCTACATACTGTATGATTCCAACTAGATGACATCCTGGAAAAGGTAAAACTAGGGAGACAGTAAGAAGATCTGATTTGAGAGGGAAGGTATGAATAGGCAAAGCACATAGGATTTTTAGAGCCATAAAAATACTCTGTATGATACCACATGGTGGCTATATGTCATTATACATTTGTCCAAACCCACAAAATGTACAACACCAAGAGTGAACTGTAATGGAAACTATGGATTTCCAGTGATTAGGAAGTATCAATGTAGGCTTATTACTTGTAACAAAAGTACCACTGTGGTGTGTATGTTGATAATGGGAAAAGCTGTGCATGTGTACGGGCAGGAAGTATATGAGGAAGCTCTGTAACTTCCCCTCAATTTTGCTGTGAACCTGAAGTTGCTCAAAAATAGTCTTAATTTTTTAAAAGAGACTGTTTTCCTCTTAATTTCTTTAAGATAGATAGAACTGAAGCAAAAAGTATAACATTGTCTAATGGGATGTTTGATTTATGTAGAGGTAGTACATGGGACATCTGTAACATGAAGGCAAGCGAGGGGATATAAAGGAACATATATGATTGCCAAGTTTCTATAGTTAATGTGATGTAATGTAATATTAACTCTAAGCAGATGTGGAAGTCTAGGTATGGATATTGTAATCCCTAGAGTAACCACTAAAAATTTACACACACAAAAACATCCTAAAAGTCGAGATATAAATTAATAAGGAATACTAAAAAATTTAAATAATCCAAGAGAAGGAAGAAAACAGGGAATAAAGGAACAAACAATGAGGTGACAAATAAAGATAAAGGATAAAAGGATAGACCTAAATCTAACCACATAAAAACATATTAAATATTAATGATAGAGCCCATAAAGAAGTGAGACTCACTATATGCTTCCCACAATAGACATATTTTTAATATGAAGATATAGATAAATGGAAAGTAAGTGGATAAAAATGTGTATTATGTGACCCACAAACCTACCAAGCTTGGAGTGACTGTATTAATATCATATACAACAGAGTTTAAGGCAAAGAGTATTACTAAAAATAGAGGTTTCACAATTATAAAAGGGACTATTCCTGAGGATTACATAAAAGGCATAAAATTATGCACCTAATAGTGTAGCCTCAAAATACATGAAGCAATAATTGACAGAATTTGAGGGAGATATAGACTAACATACAATTATAGTAAGATATTGTTAACATCACTGTCACAGACGTTTTTATATTAACTAGACAAAATAATCTGTAATGATCAAGAAGATTTGAACATCACTGTGAACTAATCAATATTTACAGAACACTACATCCAGCAACAGCTGAATATACATACTTTTGGGGAGTACATGGTATACTCACCAAGATAGGTCTTATGTTAAGCCATGAAACAAGCCTCAATAAATTTAAAAAGATTTGGGGCACCTGGGTGGCTTAGTCAGTTAAGAGTCTGACTCTCGGTTTTGGTTCAGGTCATGATCTCTGGGTCATGAGATTGAGCCCTATGGCAGGCTCCACACTTAGCAGGGAGTCTGCTTGAGACTCTCTCTCTTCCTTTCTCTCTCTCTTTGTCCCTCCCCCTGCTTGCTCTCTTTCTTCTTTTTTTTCCTCTCTCTTTCAAATAAATAAATAAAATTTTAAAAATAAAATAAAATAAATTTAAAAGGATCAAAATAAAAAAGTATGTTTTCTACCTATGTATGAGAGTTCTCCAGAGAAACAGAACCAATAGGATATGTATGTACGAATACATATATATGAACATACACACATATATATTTATGTACATATATATAACATATTTATACATAAAAAGAGAGAGTGGCTTATTTTAAGGAATTGACTCATACAATTATGGGGCCTGGTAAATCCAAAAGCTACAGGGAAGACCAGCAGACTGGAGACCAGGGAAGAGTTATGTTTCAGTCTCAAATCTGAAGGCCACTTGGACACAGAATCCTTATTTAGAGAACCTCTCAGTCTTTTCTCTTAAGGCTTTTAACTGATAAGATGAGATCCACCCATATTATGAGGGTAATCTGCTTCACTCAAAATTAAATTATTTAAATATTAATCACAGCTAAAAAAAAATACCTATACAGCAATGTCTAGATGTCTAGACTGACGTTTGATCAAAAACTAGGTCCTGTGGCATAGACAAATTGACACATCAAATTAGCTACCACAATCGACAACAGAATTAAATGGGAAAGCAGTAGCAATGTGACATTCAGGAAACCCCAAATATCTGGAAATCAAACAACACAATACTAAATAATTCATGGTGCAAAGACAAAATCACAAGGGAAATTAGAAAATATTTTTAAGTGAATGGCAATAATAATAAAACATTTCAAAATTTATGGGACTCAGTTAAAACACTGTGTAAGATAAAATTTACAGCTTTACATGCTTACATTAAAAAACTAGAATAAATGAACTAGGTTTCCATCTTAGGAAACTAGAAAACAAAGAGCAAAATAAAAGGAAAGAAAGAATAAGAGTAGATATCAATGAAATAGCAAACATTACAGAAAACTAACAAAATCAAAGCTATTCTCTCAAAATATCAGTAAAATTTTCATACATTTAGCTAGACAATGCAGGAAGAAAGAAAACAAGAGGGAAAGAGAGAAAGAAGGGAAGGAAGGAAGAAAGGGAAAAAAGAAGGAAGGAAGGAAACAGAGAGGGAGGGAGAGAAGGTAGGAGGGCAGGAGGAAAAGAAAGAAAAAGGAAGAGGACACAAATTACCAATAACAGAAATCAGAATGGGATTATCACCACAGGTGCTATAGACATTACAAGGATAATAAGAGAATACATCAAAATAAATGGAGAGATAAACCAGATAATAGATTAGAAGACACAAATTATTAAAATGTAAATTCTTACATCATGATATGTAAGTTCAGGCCAATCAATCAAAATACTGATTTTGATTTGATCTCAATTAAAATATTTCAGCAAGGATTTGTTGTAAAAGTTTGCATGTTGATCTAAAATTTATGTGGAAAAGCAAAAGATCTAGAATAACAAAAGCAATTTTTAAAAAGGGAACAAAATTGGAGGACTTAGCCAACCTGATTTCAAGAGTTACTATAAAGCTCTAACAATCAAGATAGTTTGGTATTGGTGTAAGGATAGACCTATTGATTAATGGAATGGAATAGAGAATCCAGAAGGAGATCTACACATATATTAGCAATTGATTTTTTCTTTTTTCCTTGGCAATTGATTTTCAATAGAAATGTCAAGCAATTTGAGCATAGTCATGATGAAGAAAAATCAATTGCATTTGTATATCCTAGCAAAAAAAAGTATTTGGCAATTGAAATAAAAACTATTATTTTAATAGCACCCCACACATGAGAAATTTTATAGATAATTAACAAAATATGAAGGGTGAGTATACCAAAATTACAAAATATTACTAACAAAAATTTTGGTCAATAGATTGTCAACAAAGCTGCTAACATAATTCAATAGGAAAAGGCCAATATTTGTAATAAATGGTGCTAGAAAAACTGGATATCCATATAGAAAGGAAATACTATAACTATTTCCTCACATCATTTACAAAATTAACTTAAAATGAAATATAGACTAACCATAAGAGCAAAAACTATAAAACTCCCAGAAGAAAAATAAAAGAAAATCTTTGTGACCTTGGGTCAGACAAAAATTTCTTAGCCAGGACACACAAAATAAGGCATGAGTAATAAAAGAAAAAAATGGTATGAATTGCCCTTCAACAATATTTAAATTTTGCCTTTGATAGATGCTAAAGAGACTTGAGGGAAAAAACTGCAAATAATATGTCTGATAAATCAACTATATTCTGAATAATTTTTTAAAAGCCCTCTACAACTCAAAGAAGACAACCTGATTTTTTTTTGGCAACCTAATTTTAAAAGGGGCAAAAGATTTGAATAGACAACTCACCAAAAACAATATATACATATATATGAATAACAAATCGGCACAATAAAACATGCTCAATATAACTAAGGTAATGCCTTATCAACAATCCTGGCTCAGCCTTTCATTTCTCATGTGAACTTGGATAGATTTACCTCCTTTTCCTCAACTTTCCTCATTGATAAAAAATATCACTAATAATAGAACCTAACTTCACAGAACTAAGTTGTTTGAATGATATGAACTGCTAAGAAAAATAAGAAAAATGCCTGTCACACACTAAGTGTGCAGTAAGTACTAGTTTTAGCTATAATTATTTCAGACCTCTTTCCCTGGAAATTTCTGGGAGAATTTCTGACCATAGTGTTTTTTCTACGGCCACACATATTCATGCTTCTTAACCTTCTCTCCGGGGAAAGAGGAAGGCGATGAGTTGGGGAGGATTTGGCCAGTTGAATTTTGACATGCTCTTTTGAGCATTAAATGAAATACTCCTTGTAAAGCACTTAGCTACGTGCTTGGCACACTGGCCATACTCAATAAAGGTTAATTAGTGTATCCTTTTTACTTCTAGATGCCTAGAACAGAGCAGGGTTTATAGATTATACTGTAAAGCTACTGCTTAATACATATATGGGTATTTAGGCTTAAACTTCTATGCATGGGAGTTTGTATCTCTGGTCCCTTTGCTATAGAATCATAAGTTCCCCCGGGATCCCTGGGTGGCTCAGCGGTTTCGCACCTGCCTTTGGCCCAGGGCGCGATCCTGGAGTCCCGGGATCGAGTCCCGCGTCAGGCTCCCAACATGGAGCCTGCTTCTCCCTCCTCCTGTGTCTCTGCCTCTCTCTCTCTCTCTCTCTCTCTCTCTCTCATAAGTAAATAAAAATAAATAAATGAATCTAAAATAAAAAAGAATCATAAGACCCCAATTCACTAGATGTTAAAGAAATATTCTTGGTTTCCTCTAAAAAGGAGAAAGAAGAAAAGAATATTAGCTGATTGCAGCTCTTTGGTTACAATTTTTCCGCAGGAGCTGAGGTTAGGGATTTAATGAGAGTAACATTAAATGTTTTAAGCATTCTTAGAAAACCACAATTACATTGATTATGCACTGTCAGTGGAACATTCGCTGGAAGCTGTGCCCCTCTGAGGCACTGAGTGGGGATGAGTTTTCTCTAGTCTGTCCAAAAGTTCTCATCGGGTTTCTCCTGCCAGCAACTGGCATTTGAAAAAGCAAAGCCCCCGGGTGAGGGGTGCTGTCTATGCCTACAGAACAGAGCGAAGCTAAGAGGCCCATAAGGGGATTAAACCTATGACCCGCTCCTCATTAGCACAGTGTTCTAGCCGACGAGGAAATAATGCAGACTCCTTGAGTGTTAGCAAATACTGACCTACTTAGATATGAGGGATAAAAGCACACATTTTCCCTGCAACATCAGCACAATCTGTCTCTGGAAATTGAAAGGACAGAGAAAGCCCTTTTATAGGGAATTTCTGGGTCGATAACTCTCATCTCATGCTCCTACAGTAATTACTGAATTATGTTCCCCAATTATTCTTCCATCCAATGACTGCTTCTCTGCCTCCCTACCCATGTTCCAACAAGTATTCGACAACATGTCAGGCCACTAGAGGCTCCTGCTACATCCGTTGTCTCCATACCACTACATCTCTCTGTCTAGAACACTTCCATCACACCCCTCTCCACCTTCACCAGCCCGTTCCCTTCCACGTATCCTGCCTGTATCAGCAAGCTGTCCTGGACGCCTTCATGGATTCGGTACACTGCCCTGTGTACACCTCTGCACACTACACTCCCCCATCACACTTACCACATTGTATGGCCTGTGCACTCTCTTCCCAGCCCCAGGGCTGGAGGCATCATAGATGCAGGGGCTGTGTCTTATACAGAGCTGAATTCTATCAACTAGGCCTGGTTTAAAGTAGAAATTCAGTAGGCAATTTTTTTAATGAATGAATGATTGAGGGGAATTCCAGTATCTCTCTTATATATATTTAATACCCTAAATTATGCTAAATAATATTCAAGAGCCCTTAGATAATACTTATATCTAACGATTCTTAAAGGTACTTCTTGGGCAGCCCGGGTGGCTCAGCAGTTTAGCATCGCCTTCAGCCCAGGGTGTGATCCTGGAGACCCGGGATCGAGTCCCACATTGGGCTCCCTGCATGGAGCCTGCTTCTCCCTCTACCTGTGTCTCTGCCTCTCTCTCTCTCTCTCTTTCTCTCTCTCTCTCTCTGTGTGTCTCATGAATAAATAATAAAATCTTTTTTAAAATTTTTAAAAATAAAGGTACTTCTCAAGTCTTAGTTTTGCTGAAGTAGGATAACAAAGTGTTTTTTGAAATCATATAGATTTTAATCAAATTCCCAGGAGATAATTGACTACCTGTGGAGTAGACAAATAACACATTATTTGTCCTTTTTAAGTTTTTGTTTGTATTTTTTTGTTGTTGTTTTTAGAGAGAGAGAGTGGGGGTAGGGGGAGTGGGAGAGAGAGAATCCCAAGCAGGCTCCATACTCAGCTCAGAGCCCAATGTGGGGCTCCATCCCACAACCCTGAGATCATGACCTGAGCCAAAATCAAGTCTGACACTCAACCAACTGAGTTACCCGGGCACCCCTGACTACCTATGTTTTAGTGTTTCTAAATGAGGATAATAATATCTACCTCATGGAATTATTGAAAAGGTCAAATAAAATACATATATAAAGTTGCTATTCAATAAACATTAGTATATTCCCTCTTTACATTCATACTGATTAATAAGCTTTCTCTTAAATTTCTGTCTGGTCTTCATGGCCAACATGCACATGAGAAAATGCTCTGCATCACTTGCCATCAGGGAAATACAAATCAAAACCACAATGAGATACCACCTCACACCAGTGAGAATGGGGAAAATTAAAAAGGCAGGAAACCACAAATGTTGGAGAGGATGCGGAGAAAATGGAACCCTCTTACACTGTTGGTGGGAATGTGAACTGGTGCAGCCACTCTGGAAAACTGTGTGGAGGTTCCTCAAAGAGTTAAAAATAGACCTGCCCTACGACCCAGCAATTGCACTGTTGGGGATTTACCCCAAAGATACAGATGCAATGAAACGCTGGGACACCTGCACCCCGATGTTTCTAGCAGCAATGTCCGCAATAGCCAAACTGTGGATGGAGCTTCGGTGTCCATCGAAAGATGAATGGATAAAGAAGCTGTGGTCTATGTATACAATGGAATATTCCTCAGCCATTAGAAACGACAAATACCCACCATTTGCTTCAACGTGGATGGAACTAGAGGGTATTATGCTGAGTGAAGTAAGTCAATCGGAGAAGGACAAACATTGTATGGTCTCATTTATTTGGGGAATATAAATAATAGTGAAAGGGAATAGAAGGGAAGGGAGAAGAAATGGGTAGGAAATATCAGAAAGGGAGACAGAACATGAGGACTCCTAACTCTGGGAAACGAACTAGGGGTGGTGGAAGGGGAGGAGGGCGGGGGGTGGGGGTGAGTGGGTGACGGGCACTGAGGGGGACACTTGACGGGATGAGCACTGGGTGTTATTCTGTATGTTGGTAAATTGAACACCAATAAAAATTATTTTATTAAAAAATTTTCTGTCTGGTCTTATATTAGGTAATAAACAGTACTTTTTAATAGACATACAAACACATATATGCACTTTTTCTATTGGAAAAGTATAAAAATTAGGAATAAAATATATATTTTCTAACCTTCCTATGTATATTTTAACACATTATTTGTCCTTTTAAACTTTTTTTGCAAAAAAATAAAAAATAAAAAAAATAAACTTTTTTTGCTTTGTTTTTACACAGGAATTTCTATGTAAACAATCATGCCTTCTGTGAATAGAATAATTTTATTTCTTCCTTAGTAATCTCTTCCTTCGTTCCTTCCTTCCTTCCTTCATTTCTTCCTTCCTCCCTCCCTCCGTTCCTTCTACCTTTCTTCTTCTTTTTTCTTTTCCTTTCCCTATTAATTCTTTATGATTGCATTTGACAATAATAGGAAAAGAAGAACGAATTAATGTTTGTAGAAGGAAGTAAATAATAAAGATAGCAGCATAAATCAATTAAATAAAGAATAGTTTAAAAATGGAGAAAATTAACAAAGCCAAAAATAAGTTTTTCAAAAGAAACTAATGCAATTAATAAGCTTCTAACAAGACTGACTAACAAAAGAAAATACAATGTATTAATAGCAGGAATGAATGAAAGTACATACATCACTACAGATCATTCACATATTAAAAGAAAAAAAAAAGGACTATTCTGAAGGCCAAAAAATTTGACAATCTAGATGAAATGGACATAGTAATTACATAATATAATTTACCAAACTGACATAAAATGGAACAAAAAAGCTGAATAGCCCTATTCCCATTAATCGAATTCATTTTCAAAAACATCAACAAAGAAAGCTGCAGACCCATATTCTGTCAATCCATAATTTTTTAATCAGTAGTCCTCTGGTGATTCCATATATTTCAAAAATGTACTGAACTTTGATTAGGAATCGAAGCTAAAAGATATACTTTGGCTTAGATTTTGGTTGTCCTTGGTAAACTAGAGACTAGATAATTTAAGATCCAATGAAATCAAATAAAGGTATATCATATTTGTTTTTTAAAAAAGAACATCATACTTGTTGAAACTTAAACATGAAAAAGTCAAAATTTCATAAAATGCTAAGGCATAGGTAATTTATGCTTAAGATGAGCCTTCATGACTTGCTGACTACCTCTTTTTAGTCTCTGTTCCTACATTAGTAAATAGAGATGATTCTCCCTTTCAAGATTATTGGGAGATTTATAGCCAGTGTATATCAAGTTCCTAACTCAATGGAAGCACTGAAAATTAATAGCTAATTCTCTTTGAATATTGATAATGTTCTCTGAAAAGCACCCAGCTTGCTACACACAGTAAGGCAAGTCACAAGAACTAATTCAAACAATTAATGGGATGTCGTATATTATACTGCTTGTGCTTTTCACAATCTCCAACATTCTTTCTTCCACATTTTCACTATCATTAGGTAGCATGAGAGTAACCATGGGTATTTTTAGTGGATATTAAACAAAGAAGTGGAATTAGCAACATATTTAACTCAGTATTTATGTAATTCAGTCATTTCCATATACACTTATTTCTAGTTGCCCCAAGTTGCCTTCCAGAAATACTCCTTGCGCCTTGTACCAGCTGTGCCAACTCATCTGGCATCATGACACAAAGGTGCAAGATGTATTGCAATATAAAATGTATCTTACAGTGCCTGATGTCAAAAATATACATAGAGTGGAAGAGAAACAAAGTTTGAAATGTATGGAACAGAAGCTAGTCTGTGGAAGATTCTTCCAATAGTCAGACACTAAAAGTTATAAACAGAAAATCTGAATCTTCTTAATATCTGGTAAAAGTGGAAACTCTCCTATCAGGAATACACTTAGTAATGTAGCATTTACAATTATAAAAGTACCTTAGTTAGTTTTTTTCTTTTTAATTTTTGATGGTTCTTGAAAAAATAAAATTTATTAAGATTTTAGTCATTATCATAATTCCTCATAGACCATGAATACCAAGGTAAGCTTTATTCAGAGACATAAAATAGATACCCATTAATTACCTAAATGTATAAAATAATTGAAATCTTAGTGATTTAACAGGATTTTCTTTATGCTCTCACAATAGAATTAAATTAAAACTAAAAAAAGGATATTGGGAAGATTTCCAAACATTAGAAAATCATATAACACACTCTAAATGACCAATGGATAAAACAAAAAGTGATAAAGGAAAATTTGAAAATACCCTGAATTCAATTAGATCAAAACATAACACAAAACTGGTAGGGTGCTTAGAGTGATGTTTATGACTTGAAATGTTTATATTAGATAACAAGAATGATCTAACATCAGTGATCTAAGCTCCATTATAAAAAATTTGAAAAATGAAGCAAATAACCTAATGTACATCAGAAAACTGATGTAACCAAAAGCTATTTCTTTGAAAATATCAAGAAAATTGATAAACCTCTAGCAAAACTGAGAAAAAATAATACAAACCATCAATATCAGGAATGAGATAGGAAACATCACTACAGATCTTGACACATTAAAAGAAAACAAAGAAATATTATGGACAACTGCTTGCCAATGCATTTGACCATTGTGGTAAAATGGAAAATTTCTTAAAAGTTACGGATTTCCAAAGCTCATTCAAGATGAAAAAGAGTATCTGAATAGTAGTATGTCTCTTAAAAAAAAAAAAAAAAAAAAAGATTTTATTTATTAGTAGTATGTCTCTTAAATAAATTGCATTTGCATTTAACAACCTTTCTACAAAGAAAACACTAGGCCCAAGATAGCGTCACTAGTGATAATGAACTCTTCCAAAAATTTAAGGAAGTATACAAACCTATGCAGAAAATAAAAACATCACAATGACACCAAAATCAAAGACATTATAAGAAAACTACAAATCATCATGCCTTGTGAACATAAATGAAAACAACATTAGTAAAAAATCATAACAAATCAGGAGGCCTGAGTGTCTCAGGTTGAGCGCCTGCCTTTGGCTCAGAGCATGATCCTGGATTCCCAGGTTCGAGTCCCACATCCAGCTCCTTACATGGAGCCTGCTTCTCTCTCTGCCTATGTCTCTTCCTCTCTCTGTCTCTCATGAATAAATAAATAAAATCTTTTTAAAAAATCATAGCAAATCAAATCCACCAGATATAGAAATGAACAAATTGTGACCAACAGGAGTTTATCCCAGAAATGCAAGGCTGGTTTAATATGTAATATCAGTCAATATAACTTTGCCCATTAACAAACCAACAAGGGAAAACTAGGTGATTTTATCAATAGATATAGAAAAAGTATTTGACAAAATCCATTCTCTGAAATAGGAGCTAGAGTAAGCTGATAAAAGACATCTTCAAAAATACTTTCTTCCTAAATTTGAGTATAAGGCAAAAAATGTCTGCTTTCACAACTACTACTCATTGTTGTACTGGAATTCCTAACTAGTAAAACAAAGCACATAAAATTAAGGGAGGAGGATTTCAAAAATGGAATTCTTATCCAACTTCCCATAGTTAGAAAGTGAAAGAGCCCCATATCCTTGTTCCTTGTTGGCTCTGATAACATCTGGGACTTTCAGTGCCACTTCCTGCTCTAGTAAAACAATGGGAAGAATAATTTATTTTACTTTTATTGGTACAGTTATTTCTTAATTATAGTTCAAGAAGAAAATGTGGGCAGAATCATGGGTGTTATGTTATTCTCTGTGTAACCCTATTAAATATCCCCCTCTGGTTAAGCAGCCCACTCTACATTCACTATCCTGAACAGCAGAATTTTGTAGGAAGCTCTAAAAGGACACACGGAAAAAAAATAAATAAATAAAAGGACACACGGCAAAAACCTATACAATACAAAAACAATGTACATGAGTGAACATATCTTGCAGGAAAACAAAAATGTCTCTGCAGAAATATCTTACTTTCAGGAGGGCCTGGGTAGCACAGTTGGTTAGGTGACTTGGTTTCAGCTCAGGTCATGATCTCAGGGTCATGAGATGGAGCCCCATGCTCAATGCAGAATATGTTTGAGATTCTCTCTCCATCTCCCTGCCTCTCCTGCTTCTGCTCTCTCTCTCTCTCTCTCTCTAAAATAAATAAATAAATCTTTTTTTTTAAATAAGTATCTTACTTTCAACCTCTAGAGGAAAGCCTTGAAATTCAGAACATCTCAGTAATTAGCTTAGAGTCATAAATCAAATTTTAAAAAAATGGGAGGCAGAAGACAGCAGATTTTGAAAGAAATTCTCTAACTCCATTAATGGCTTTGTGTTCTGATCACAAAACCTCTATACCCCTGTAACCCTAGGCATGGAGGTATTCCTCTGCTTGCTATGTGTCAGTCTGCCAGTTTCACACAGCCTCCTTGAAGGGTCTACAGAGATTTCCTTTTGGGATTCCATATTTCTTCCCCAGAACAAGCTCAATTGTTAGAGGCAAGGTGGGAGTTTCTCAAGCACACAAAAGAAATAGTTGGAAGGACCTTCACCAATGCCACAAAACAGGCCCTCTGGAAAATCAGTCTTTCTCTCTCACCGCGTTTTGGAGGTTGGCAAGAATCCACAGTGCTTCTTGAGAGATGATGTGGGCAGTGGCTGCAGTGGCAGCAGAGCTGCATGCCAGCATGTTGATTCAATGGAAGCACACAAGCTTTGCCAAGGCCAAGCAGAGAGAATGCACACTGCTGGCTCTAGGGTGAGGCCAGCAGCAGGTGCTAGGCACATTTTTCTGCCTCTTGATGAGACCAGAAACTAGCTTTTGCCTTCTTCTTTGAATAACCACTTATGTTCTTCAGCAGTTGAAATGAATGGGTCTGTCTATGGCTTTATTTTTACCAAAGATTCATCCTGATTGTTTTCCCAATGGTGAAAGCAAAGGCAGGGAAGCAATGTGGGCAGTCACTTAAACAAGTAAAGATGACTGGCTTTTTTAGTTACTTTGCAGACATTTAGTAAGTATCCTAATGTGCAACAAGCATACCATGCTAGGCTTTGAAAAGGACAAAAACAGTAGCCATTATTAATAGCTAAATTTTATTGCATGCTTATACCACATGAGGCACTGTGCTGTTCATTTTAAAAGCACTACCTTTTTAAAAGTCTTAGCACAGTCTTATAAGGTAAGCATTATTATTTGCTCTTCCCAGATGATGAATACAGATTCAAAAGGGTTAGTAGCTTACTTGTTGACAAAAAGATACTAAAACGATAAAGCCAGGATTTGAAACTAGTTTTAATTCCAATGTCTGTCTAAATATCATTCTATTTTAAAAGAGACAAAGAAATTCCTGATCTCAAAGCAACATATTTTTCTAGTCTAGTTAGCTGCAACAGATTGCCAGCCAGTCAAAATTAATTGTATGCCTCAGAATCTGACCTGACAGATATCTGAAACTCTTACTATTTCCCTCTATGTTCTGCCAAATTTTTGCAGAGCTCCTTAATTGTAAAGGGAATACCACTGGCAGGAACTCTCATTTCCAGTTCTACTCCACTCAGTGATTTCATGTTCAGCAGCATGCCCTCCTCTCCGTTCACGGAGGCAGAGCTATGGGAAGTCCCATGGATAACGTTTATGCAGGTAAATGACTCACCACCTTGACTAAAAAGGTCAAGTTTAGAATTCAGAATCTGAAATGAGTTAGCTCCAATCACGGTTGCTCAAGTATGTCCCTGCCTATTAATAGGGGTTGCCTGATGGGTCATCAGAGGGGGCCTCAATTTTAGTACTTGACAGTTTATCAGAGATGTGCTAAACTTAGCGATAATTGGGACTATGTTAGAATGTTAAAACTACTTAGTATAATGCCCATGATATACATATATATAATAATATATTATATGTCAAGTAGTATGTTATATAGTATATATGTTATACTTTAGAGTATATATAGTATTATATACATGTATATATTGGTATCTGAATATTTAGGAATCAGCTAAGCATATATTCACACATATTTAATAATGAGTTACTAATCACACCACTTGAAGTCTCCAATGCAATATAAATGCTTCTAATATTTTATTCATTCATTATTTATGGAGCTCTTATTATGTCTTAGGCATAGCAATCAGCTCCAAAGACACAAATAAAAATATATTGTCCCTGTCATCAGAGAGTTCATTTGCCATTTTTATTTAATGACACCCTTCAGTGAAAATGATTGCTTTTTCTACTTTTCTTTTAAATATAATGTGCAATGCATTTTCAGCTTACCTTGGGGCTTGCATTTTCTGCAATATGCCAGACTAGATAATCCAATATCCTGAAAAACCTTTCCTATGAAAGTAGCTAAAGTATGTACGTGTGTACTTAGAATATTTTAAGCACATCACTAAACTGACAAGAAAATATCTAATATGTCAAAGCCAAAAATAAAGTAATGAAGGGAAGGGGGAGGCAAGCAATGAAGAATTTAACTTTGACCACAGTGAACTTGAACTTACATTTTGAAGATTGTATAAGGCACAGAAGAAAGTAGACAAATCCTAGGGCACACCTGAAGTAGAAAGTCTAATTGTAGGCTTCATATAAAGCCAAGACCTCCTTAGGATACGATTTCCTTTAAGAAGTAGACAGCAAGGAAGCATCTCTTTTCACTTTGGCACGAATTTAGAGGGCGGGGGGGGATCTCATAAGAACTTGCCAGCCCTCACACAGGTTCTTGGCACAAGTTAAAACTTTCTGGGTGGTCAAAAAAGTTTAAAAATTTTTTTGATATAAAATGGTCCTAGATTTTAGGGCCTGATCCCAGATGATAAAAAGAAGCAAAATAAAATCCTGTCTGAAGGAATTTAATTTCGACATGTCCTGAAAAAACTCCCCGACATAATGATCCAAGGGATATGAGCTAGAAGTAAAAAATTGCGAATACATGGGTAAACAAAGAACCATGAGTAAGAGCCAGAAGAAATAACATTGCAGAATCAGGCAAAACTCCAGATATTGGAATTGTCAGATGCTGGATATAAAATAAGAATGTATGATATGCTTCAAAAAGTGAGATCTGAAAATATAAGCAAGGAACAAGAGACTATAAAAAAGTTGACCTGAAGAAAAAAAAAAAGTTTAAAATTAAAATGTCGGGATCCCTGGGTGGCTCAGAGGTTTAGCGCCTGCCTTTGGCCCAGGGCGCGATCCTGGAGTCCCAGAATCGAGTCCCGCGTCGGGCTCCCTGCATGGAGCCTGCTTCTCCCTCCTCCTGTGTCTCTGCCTCTCTCTCTCTCTCTCTCTCTCTCTATATATATATATATATATATATTATAAACAAATAAATAAATCTTTAAAAAATTAAAATAAAAAAATAAAATTAAAATGTCAATAAGATAAATGAAATTAAACAATGGATGAGTTAATTAGCATATTAGAAATAGGTGAGGAGAGACTCACTGAAGGAAGACAGGTTCAAAGAACTTGTACAGAATGTTTTTGAAAGAGACATATTATTGAAAATATGAGAGATTAATAAAATTAGAGAACAGAACAAGTCCAAAATACCAGAATCCCAGAAGGAAGTAATAGTGAGAATAAGGAAGAAGTAACATTTGAAGAGACAATGAAGAATTTTCCAGAAAGACATCAACTCAGACACAAACAGGATAAAAACAAATCCATATCTAGATGCAGCATAATGAAACCATAGGAGATCAAAGACAAAGAGAAGTTTTAAAAAGCAGAGAGTGAGAAAAGTGTAACTTGGGTTTGATTTGTTACCTCAAAACAAAATGATAGCCAATAAATGTTTTCAAAAGAAAAAATTATTGACATTTTTAGTGGTTTTTAGTAACACTTCTGGATAAATGAATCAATTGTAAGCAGCAGATCTGAGATGAAGGCCTTCTGATTCCAAAATCTGTTTTTAAACATCAGATATGCAAACAAAAAAAATTCAGTCTTAATGAAATTTCTGATGGTGGCATCTGACATGTCACTTGCCTTGAAAATGAAAAGTACATAAAGTTCTGTCTCTGAAATCTTGATCATGCCAATATTGCTATAATAGATGCATAGTTATCTTCTCAGGCTTCAAGCTCTGCACAGTCCTACCAGAATAATGCACCATAACTATCACTGTTTCTTATTACATCACTGACTAGAAACTTGGAAAGATTATGTACTTCCTAATGTATCACATCAAGACCCCTCTAAGAGCTGTGACACAGCAGTCCTGGCTAGTGGTTGCACCCTACAATTGGCTGGCTGTGGATTTCAATGTAGAGATACGTGACCCGGAAATTTTCCAAATGTATTTAATCCTTGGTTTTCTCAGCTATAAACTGGAAATAATAACGGCATCTACTATTTGTGGCAAGGATTAAAAGAGATAATCTATGTGAAGTGCCTTACCTTGCACAGTACTGACTCAGAACAAACTGTCACTGAATTTGGCTATTATTATTAGATAATACTCTGTTTCTTTATTTTTATCTTCTACTGTCCTCTGCTCATACCCTTCTCCTTTTTCTCATGTCCTTTTGGCTTCTGCTTCAAAGCCAGTGGTTCTCAAAGTGAGGTCCACACAGCATCAGTGTCACCTAGGAATGCATTAGAAGTACAAATTCTCAGGTCTCACTCCAAACCTACCAAAGCAGGAACTCTGGAGGTGGGGTCTAGCAGATTGTGTTTTAACGAGCACTTCAGGTGCTTCTGATCAATCTGAGGCATACTAAACCATCATACATGTTAGCTGTTCTTAACAAGTAGGCTTTTGTAAATATGTGAAGCTCCTGGTTGTCACAATTCTTGATGAGCCCTACTGACAATTAATGTGGCAGGGGTGGTAATTTTCCCAAAACACTTTCTTTTTTTCTTTTTCTTTTTATAATTTATTAATGAGAGACACAGAGAGAGAGAGAGAGACAGGCAGAGACACAGGCAGAGGGAGAAGCAGGCCCCCACGCAGGGAGCCCAACGCGGGACTCGATCCCGGATCTTCGGGATCACACCCTGGGCTGAAGGCGGTGCTAAACCGCTGAGCCACCCAGGCTGCCCCAAAACACTTTCTAAACCTTCACCTCCCCAGGCACCCATTGAAATCCTCACAATTTCCAAGGATTGACTCCTTCACACTTGATCTTCTCTACTCATTTCAGCCCAAACCATGATCTCTCTTAGGATATAACCATGTGCCCATCTGTAATATCCATGAAGGAGAATACTTACCTCTAATTCCTTCTAGAGGGAGGCAGTGTTAATATAAGACCATAGAGTAGGGAACCAGAGTGCCAGGATCTGAACCCTAGCTTTGTGGCTCCCTTGGCAATAGTACCTACATTAAAGGGTATATGAAGTAAGCGCTATACAAGTGTTGGCTATTATTATTCTGTATCCCCCTTGGCATCTACCTAATCCTGAGATTTTACCTCATGCCTCATACATTTCATTGATTCATTGATAGGCTGAAGAAGAACACCAGAACTTATTCCCAATTTTCTAAAAATCATTAGAAGACCTAGGAAAGTCATGATCACCAACTATAAATTCATAAATTCTTGATATTTAGAAAGAAGAATTGGCTTAGTGTTTGTTGTTTCATAACATAAGAGTTGGAACTAGAATTTTAAGGTGGGTAGCAGAGTGCATTTGCCTTAAATGTCCCTGCTGCCTCTCTTCCTCCTGTTCCTATGAGAGTGGAGGTCAAGGACTTGGAAATTTGGGATCCCAGCTACCTCTTTAAATTTCTTTCTAATTGTGAGATATAAATGACAACACAATCATATTTCTGGAACCTCTGAGATTCTTTATATTTGACTCATGTTCTTCTTAATGGTTTGCTCAAAAAGCACCTTGTTTCCTGCCAATTTCTGATGACTATCCTCCATCACCTGCCCACAGGCTATTAGCCTAAGTATGCATCACTGGCAGCACCCCTACCTTTGGTGGCACCAAGCACAGCATGGGCTGATGAAATGCTCCTTGGAGCCTGCTCATCCAAACATGGAATGTATCCAAAGCTGGAGATGATGACATCTCTGCCTGAGGTAGAAGGAGTACAAAGGGTTCTGGATGCTTATGTAATAAAGGCAAGAGGAAGAGGTGGTGCACAAATGTGGAAAGAGAATATCCCCCATGGTGGGGGGTGGTGGTGGTGGTAAGTTCTGGTTTTATGCGGAAGCCAGAGAGTAAGGAAGGTAATTTAGGCTCTATTTTGCATGTGATGTCATACCAGCAAATGTGGCCAAAACCCCTGTAAAGGGAAAATACTAGTCATACAGCTCATATAATTGGCATGAAGGAAAAGAGGAGAAGGTCTGTGTCTTTGTCCATTTGTCTGTGAGACTCCCTAAAATTAAACTCTTACTTTACTAAGCAAAGCAGTAAATAGTTCGTAAAATAACACCATTAATAAACATCCTGGAAAACATTTATGGCAAAATGCAACATATATTAAATGATGATATCAAACTACAAAATTCCATCTATGGCTAGCTGCCTATTAAATCTGTGGTTTAAAAGAGAAGAAAGGGAACGCATGGGTGGCTCAGCAGTTGGAGGTCTGCCTTCAGCTTGGGGCATGATCCTGGAGTTCTGGGATCAAGTCCTGCATCAGGCTCCCTACATGGAGCCTGCTTCTCCCTCTGCCTATGTCTCTGTCCCTCTCTTTCTGTGTCTTTCATAAATAAATAAAATCTTTTAAAAAGATAAAAGAGAAGGAAGAAGAGAAGGAAGGAAGGAAGGATTTCGATATTACCTCAGCCAAGACCTACTCTGGCAGGATGATCAGGCTTCCAGGCCCATCCTTAGTTTGACCAGTTTGTGGCTTTCATTTGATCAGTTTCACCAGGAAGCTCTGACTGGTGACTGCACTTACATATAATGAAGCTCACAAGAGAGGGATGAGCAAGACCAGGTTACTTCTTTCTTAGTTTAAGCTGAAAGGTAAAACTTCTAAAGAGAAGCAGAATTACAGGAGCTGATGGGATCATTTTCTACCCAATTGCAAAAAAAAATAAATAAATAAAAAATAAAAAAAAAAAAAGACAAAACCTTGAAAATACTCTTTCACGAAAAAAGATATGAAAATGGTCAACAATCATATGGAAGTGTCCTTAAACTTATTAGTCATTTGGGAAGTGCAAACAATCACTACAATGCAATAAGACTACATATCCACTAGAATGGCTAAATTTAAAAAAAAAAAAGGGGGGGGGGCTGGGGAAAATACCAAGTAATTGGCAATGATGGATCAAGTGAATTCTCAAACACTGCTGCTAGGAATAAAAATTGGTAGCACCACTTAGGGAAACTTGACAATATCTATTAAAGACAGAAATACATACTCAACCCAAGCATCACTTTGAGGCATATACACCACAGAAATGCACCAAAATGTACATATACAAATGTTCACAGCAGCATTATTCATAAAGGCCAAATACTGGAAATAATTCAAATGTTTCTCAAAAGAAGAAGGGATAAATATAATGTGGTATGACCACAATGGAACTGTACCAAGTAATGAAAATAAAACCATTATAACACACAGCACAAGGGATGAAACTCACAGATCTAAAGAGTATATACTATATGACTACATTTACATAAAGTCTAAAAACAGGCAAAATTAATCCATAGCAATACAAGTTTGAGGAGTGATTATCTTTTGGCTGCGAAACAATCAAAAGGAGCTAAAACGAGAAGGTCTTGGGTGCTAGTAATGTTCTATCTCTTGATCTGGGTGGAGGTTACATGAGTGTATTCACTTCATAAAAATTAGTCAAGCTGGTCACTGGCGATTTATGCATATTTCTGTTTGTATGCTATTCATCAGTGGTTCTCAGCTGGGAATGATTTTGCCTTCCAGGGGACATTTGGCATTTCTAGAGAAATTTTTGGTTGTCCCACCTGAGAGGATGTATTGTCATCTAGCGGGTATAAACCAAGGACGCTGCCAAATATCCTACAACACACAGCACAGCATCTTACAACAAAGAATATCTATACATCAGTAAAAGCAAGTGTTCATAAAAGCAATTATGATGACAACAATAATATTCTGCATGTTTTACACAACACTGATGTAAGCTAAGGTGATCTTATACTGTATCCACTTAAACTACCCAAAGGCGGTCTGTGATGTTCCATGGCAATCCTGTAACCAAGAATCAAAGTTCTATGTAACTGTGGAGAGGCCACATGCTAGGGAGGGAACAAGAACTTCAACTCAGGAACATGGAAAAATGAATGCCTTCAGCTTCATGGTATCCCACTGAATGCCCCTACATTAACATCTGGGAGGGAAATTGCTGGATATTTTTTTCACTTTTGAAATTCCACCATGCTGCATTGGAGCACTATTTGTTAAACTTATGAATGAATGAACGGGATTTCCTGCAACCCATGCACATGGTCCTCTAATGAAGTGGACCCTCCTACCCTGTACACCTTTGTGCCCCAGTGTCCCAAGACCCAAATTCTTTCTTTGTTTTCCCTCAACTCACAATGTATCTAGTTCATGTGCCCTGCATCCTACCAGGTAACCAGGTAACTGCTAGAAATTCCATAAGTTTGTGGCAGATCTGAAAGGAAGAAAAACAAAGAAGGGCAAGGGGATATTCTAGTGACTCTGGAATCAGAAGCTGAAAATGACTGCCTTCGGTAGCAAGGCACCATACTGTGGTGCTTTCACTGGTAGGATGGAACCTAGTGAGAGTATTCATGCACACCCATCACACACTT
The DNA here is from genome assembly GCF_003254725.2 of Canis lupus dingo. Taxonomy (NCBI): domain Eukaryota; kingdom Metazoa; phylum Chordata; class Mammalia; order Carnivora; family Canidae; genus Canis; species Canis lupus. Next base: position 5,676,552 of record NC_064263.1, on the reverse strand, counting down.
ATGGGGTCTTCATATGTACAGAGACATTGATCCACTTTAGGGTAGGGTGTGAAAGCAAGAGTCCTCGTACTGAAATTTTTAGAGACTGTTTTGACTTTCCATGTGTGATAGGCAGAACAACATCCCCTCAAGAATGATGTCCATGTCCTAATTTCTGGAACATGCAAATACATTAATTACATGGCAAAAGGGCAATTAAGACTGTAGATGGAATTAATGCTGCAGATTGAATTAAGATTGCTAATCAGCAGACTTAAAAATAGGGATACGATCCTAGATTATCCAAGTGGACCCAGTGCAGTCACAAGGGTCTTTAAAAGGGAAGGAGGGAGGGGATCCCTGGGTGGCTCAGTGGTTTCGTGCCTGCTTTTGGTCCAGGGCGTGATCCTGGAGTCCCGGGATCGAGTCCTGTGTCAGGCTCCCGGCATGGAGCCTGCTTCTCCCTCTGCCTGTGTCTCTGCCTCTCTCTCTCTCTCTATCATGAATGAATAAATAAAATCTTTAAAAAAATATTGAAAGGGAAGGAGGGAAACAGAAGAGAACAACAGAGATAACAGCATTATAAGGATTCAGCCACACAATGCTGACTTTCAAGTTGGAAGAAGAGGGCTGTGAGCCAAGAAATGTGTGCAGCTTCTAGAAGGTAGAAAAGTCAAGGAAATGGATTTTCCCCTAGAACCTTCCCCTAGAAGGAATGCAGCCCAGCCAAAACTTTTAATCCAGTGAGAACCATTTTGGATTTCTGTTGTTCAGAATAGTTAGATAATAAATTTGTGTTATTTCAAGCCACTCAATTCATAGTAATTCATAACAGCGGCAATAGGAACTCATATACCACGTTAGTGGATTAAAGAAAAGCCATGGATTCCCCAAACAACCAATAATATGTGGTTCCGAGTATAATTAAAGGGAGCATACATGGATCCAACCCTCCTGCCTCCCACCGCCCCCCGCCCCCAATATGCTTACAATCTTTGGTCATTTACATTTCTGCCCATGACATTCCCCTTCTAATCTGACCTTGTCATCAGAATTCAAGATGGAACCTGAGCAGCAAAGGACTAGTTGCAGTTACTGTGAGTTAATTGAGAGATACCTGGATGGCTGCATAGGCATTGTCTGTATTTCCTGGGATTGAAATGGAATTGTGCCAATGTTGAGAGAATAGATTGTTTAGTATCTGGTAAAGAGGATATATGCAGAAGAAAGTGATCCTTTTGCTGGCAAAGTTAGCAATTTGCAGATTTGCAAAACTAGGGCACAAAATACACACAGGTGCAAATAGATGTCTGTAAATATATAAGTGAAACAAGTAATTTGAGGTTTCTGGGAGAGAGCCAATTAATTAACTCCATCTCCAAAAATACTGCAGAGCCAGTCTCTGAGCCACACTGAGGAGCTAAACTATGCTTTAAGTAGCAACCAAGGAGTGGCTTAGGGAAGCAAAAATACCCACAATCCTCATCAGCCCCATCACCCAAATCATTCCAAATAAACATCCAACCCAAGGAAAGACATGATTACAATGTAAACACAGCTTTGATCTACCACCAAATAAAGACACTTTGCATGCAAAAGTAATGTGCTTGTCCTCCAAAAGCAGCTTCAGGGGAGTCCTCTACCCATCACTCCCAAGTGATCACAGATCCCACACCCTTCCTGTATGGAAATTCTAAAGATGCCATCACGTGCATGTATCAAGGGTTAGTGTTCCTTCTTTTTAATAAGCACAAAGTAAAAGAAAGAAACAAATGGTATACCTAAGCAACAGTGAGATGCCAAGAACTTGGAAATAATGTTAACAAGATAAGCTTCTGCGGGAAAAATAAAATCAACACATTGTGGTTCAAAGCTGACTTACAGAACATTGCCTTAAAAATGAAGATAGGCCAGGTGGCTAACTGGTGGCTCAGTCAGTTAAGCATCCAACTCTTGATTTAGCTCGGGTCATGATCTCAGTGTTGTGAGATCAAGCCCCAGGTGGGGATCCATGCTCAGGGGAGAGTCTACTTGAGATTCTCAACCTCTTCCTCTCTTTCTGTCCCTTTCCCCACTCGCATATGCTCTCTCACTCTCTCTTGCTCTCTCTCTCAAAATAAATAAATAAATAAATATTTCTAAAAAATGAAGACAGGCCAGCAAGCCCTGGTGTTGGGTGTTGTTACATTAAAAAAAATAATACATCAATCAGAAGGGGACTGTTCAGAAAGAAAAAGTATCAAAAAGTAACGGAGAAGCATATGCTAATTGGGCTCACTCAACCACTGTCTAGGAGGGGAGGGTCCATGAAGTCTCTGTTCCAGGTCTGCATCCCTGGGATGGAGGTGGCTGTGCCAGGCCATCATGTTCTGATCAAACTACACAGAAAATCTAGCTAACTCCCCTGATTCTAATTATATGTTCACAAAGTAGTCTTTCTATCATTGTCTTAATCTGTTCAGGCTGCTATAAAAAGATAACCACAGGCTGGGTGCCTTATAAATAAGTGCCTTATAATTATTTCTCACCAATCTGGATACTGGAAGATCCAAGATCAAGGCACCAGTATGGTCACATTCTGATAAGGACTCTGTGGTTCACAGCTGGTGCCTTCTCATGTATCACATGGTAGAAGGGGCAAGGGATCGCTACAGGGTCTCTTTCATAAGAGCACTAATCCTATTCGTGAGAGCTCCACCCTCATAACCTAAGTACCTCCCAAAGGCCCCCTCTCCTAAGACTATCACCATTAGGATTTAGGATTTCAATATAGGAATGAGGGGGGTGACACATTCAGAACACAGCAATTATAATATGACTATGGGGGGAGATGCACTAACCAGCAATCAGAAGCTCTTGACCTGCTTAAAATGGTTCTTTTCTCAGCATAAATTCATATAGTTTTTCCAGTTTAATTCAAAATACACAGAATTTTTCCATCTGATTGACACCCCATAAGAGCTGTAGGAGCCCTGAGCTCTTTGCTCAAAGGGCATTATTTTGTCAACTGTCAGTTGGGTGAGAGTGGCCATAATTTTCTACCAGAGCACTTAGTCTTGCCACAGGATGGTTGGGATTATTTCAAAGCCTTCTTAGATTGTCTGGGATGGTGTTCATGCTCTATTAGGGCTACCTTGTTGAGAGCTAACTGCAAGCTGGCTGCTCTAAAGACCTTTTCTCAGAGATAACCTCAGGCCCTGCTCTTCCAAAACATCTCATTCTCTCATCTGCTAGAAAGCATGCAGTAAGTAAACACCAAATAAAGAGAGACTTATTCATGAATAGAAAATTAAAACATGGAAAAGAACTGGCTAGAAATTGAAGAGGACACCCTAGAGGGGCTTGTCTCAGGAAGAAATGTGGAGGCCAAGTCACATGGGCCCTTGATCCTATGCCAGCTCAACCATGTGCAACCACCTTTGTGGCCTAGAGCAATCCCGAGGGTCAGCTAACATGGATCACATTTGCTGTGTTTCCTGGCTAATAAAACACTGGTACTCATGACTCTAACTTTTACTTCTAATTAAATTATTTTTATTGGAATGCTATTTAAATATGTGCAAACATAAGCCTGGATATAAATTTCTTATGCTCACACAACTGTAGCCTTACAGAACCAATATAATTCAAATTAACTCTATTAATCTAATGTGACAGATGATGTTACTTCGCTGAAATAAAATCACCCTTTACTCTGTGACTAGGGTACTGAGTGCCAGGGCACGATCTTTCAGGTTTGGCAGCCTGTGCTATTATGCACTCTGAGAGAACTTTATGTTCCCAACATAGTTCTTTATTTAAGCTACTATGAGACTTTTGTTCACAGCCTGCATCTTGATGCCATCCGCCTTCACTAATACGTTTTTTTTTCCCCCCCTGCTCTTCTTTCTACTTGAGGCCAATAAAGCTATAAGAGCAAAAGCCAACTCGAACACAGAAACTGTGTGGCAGGACTCAGGAAGTTGTTTGATGGCTCAGAATGTCCTTATAGTCATATATTTAGATCATTTTCAAATTAAACACAATTTTTAAAAATTGCTATGATGGGAAGGCACCCTCTAGTTCGAGAAGCTAGTGGATCTAGTCATGCTAGCCCCGCGTCACACTCTCACCTCTCCTTCCAAAGTGCAGGAAGTAGTAAGACCAAAAAATAAAAAAAGTCACTGTTTCCTCTCTGCTCTCAACTCACAAAATGGTAGAGGCAGCCTTCTGCCCTTTTCTTTGATTTTGCACTTTGCATCTCTGAGTTTCTAAGTATTATGTAAGTTGATCAGGGGAATATTCATGGAGCCAGACTCATCCTCTCTTCAAAGAAAGATAAAAGCTAGAAAGGAAGGAGAGTTGTGTCTGAGTGCCTGTTCTTTTGCAGTTCTGTAGAAGAGCGACAGCCTTTCTTCACCAGAGCAGAACAGTGGGCAGGACTGGAAACACTCCCCAAACTGTTTGTTTTTTTTTTTTTCCCCTGTTCACACCTGCTAGAGCAGACCTGCCTTTGCTTTCTATTTCATTTCCCTCTTTCCTTAGGAGATGAAATATACTTTTAGGATAGAAGGAAATAAACATTAAAATTTTACAAATTTGAAATATTGGTCATGAGACCTTCTGGGAGATCAACATCATTTCTGCATTTAATCACATAATTTGGGAATGAAGCAGGAGACTTGACAATGCTCCCAGAGGCCAGTGAACCCTTATCCCCCAACGCCCACTCATTTAAAATGCCACCTTTATCATATTTAAATTTCCATATAAATGCAGGTCAATTGCTGAACTCTATGCTGTCACACTAATCTATCAGTCTATTCCCAGGAGCATCGAACTGTTTTAAATACTATAAATAGCTAATGAGCTTCTGCATCTGACCTCTTGCCTTCTCATTTTTCTTTCATGATTTTATTTTCTTCTTTTTGTCCCGTTTCTTTACATCTTTGGAGCTTTTACAATCTTCATCTTTTTAGGTCCATATTTTGGTCTTCAAGCCTAAAACCATTTAGCAATCGTAATTTTTATAAGAACTATTTTTTATTTTTTCTTCTTCAGTGCAACCTGTTTTTATTTTAAGGCTGAAACATTCTCCTAAATGCCTCTAATAATAATAGATTTGAATGTTTTTTATTTAAAGATTTTATTTATTTATTTGAGGGAGAGAGAGAGCATAAGCAGGGAGCAGGGGAGGGGCAGAAGGAGAGGGAGAAGCAGACTCCCCATTGAACAGAAAGCCTGATGCAGCCCATCCCAAAACCCTGGGATCATGATCTGAGCCAAAGGCAGACACTTAACAGACTGAGCCACCTAGGTATCCCAGATTAGAATGTTCTAAAGTTGTTTGTTTCCTGAGTCAATGGTTCTGATTTTCCCCTCCATTTCTGGATTTGTTTTTGCTGTTGCTTTTCCTAAGACATCTAGATATTCTTGGTTGTGTCCATTAATCTAATCTCATTTTCTTTCTATCCTGCAAAAATTAAGTTTCTATTCCCTATAGTACTCTTTTTTCCCTATACTTGTTATGGATGTACTGATTTTAAAGTATCTTTTATGTGATTTCATTGAGAATTTGGGAAGAAGATTCAGCTCAGCATACTTCATAATTTAGTAAAATTTTAAAACAAAAATCAGGGGCCTTCTTTAAATAAAGTTGGCAGAAAATGTGGAAATTTCACACATCGTGCAAGGGTATATTTTCATACAAATGCCCACCGATCTGAAATGTTATCTTTATCCTATACTAAACTTTTTCATGAATGTAGGATTATTTCTCAACCTCATGCTATCTTATTGATATATCAATCTATTCCTATGTCAGTAACAGTTTTTAATTAGTTACTGTTTTAATTACTTATAACTGCCCAGTAGATATCTACTTGTGTAAGTTGTGTAAGAAGGGATTGTGAAAAAAAAAAGTTATAATACAAATCTGTAGCAAAGCTTGAAATTTCATTTCCTCTATGTAAAGGTTCTTGATGAACAGAAAAATAAGTGGTCAGATGAGATTCGTAACAGTTCCTCAGCATTTGTGATAACCTGTACCTTGTTCACAAGATGAATGTAACATATATCTTTGTTGATATTATATTCATATAATATCCTCAAAAACAGGGATTAATATTTCTATTAATGTCTCCACTGACAAAAGAAGAAACTAAAATCTGGAGAACCTCACTGGCTTACTCAAGATGTACCCAACCAGCAAGTGGCAGGACTTGAATTCAGACCTCACAGTCTCACTGCTATACTATACATGCCACTTTTCATTCACCCAATGGACGTTCTTTGTGTATTAGAATGTCCTTTATTAACTAGCTTGTCCTTCTGCTCCAAATGACTTAGAAAACAAGTCCACTGCTGGTTGTCTACTTGTGGAGGCGGAACTGTATCAGTTTCACTACATGTTCAGAACAAGGTAATTTCATTACTGTGACATCCTGCATGAGGATAGACGGTTTCCTGAAGGCTGGTCTCTGTCTCCCACACAAAAGGTCATAATGCTTTAGATTGTCAACCTTTGACTACTCCTTACTACACCTGCAAGATATATTCACACATCTATACCATGGTTTAGACAAAGAGGTTTTTAAAATATATATACTATATGATGAATACTTTTTGCAATCATCAGAAGACAAAGGCAGAAGGAAAATATAGAAATGAAAATGTTTATATTAATGAGACAGTCTTATGAAAAAAACTAGTTCTTTTAAAACTTATGGTAGCATCATTGTCTTTATAGTTTTTTTGTTTTGGTTTGGTTTTTTAGTCCTCACAGTTTTTAGAGTAATTTTTATTTATTTAATTTATTAAATGTGACCAAGAAGACATCCAAGAATAAAGGATACTTAAAGATTCTTCTCCAAAATGTATGTTGATTCATCATAAGAGTTTTGCTTCTTTTGTCCTCCCTCAAAACTAAGGTCTAAGAATGGGTAAAATGGCCAAGAGAAGCTGGGGAGCAAAATGCCTGGGTAGTGATAAAAAAAACAGCTGGGTGGGGGGGTTATCATAAAAGCAAACTAAAGAAATGAATCAGAGAGAGAGAGAAAAGAAAACATCTTTTCTGCTTTCAATCAGGACAAGAGAAAAGGGCCATAAAAAAAGGGGGCAGGGGGGTAACTACTTGAAGTAAATATAAAGATCCAGGAAAGGTAGGAAAAGAGTGGGGGAAGGTTGGCGAAAGATAAAGAATAAGGGAAATGAAAGGATTGGTAAAACAAACAGGAAATTGGTGTGAAGAGGACAGTGAGGAAAGGATTAATGCAGAGGTTAAGGACTATGTTGGTCAGACATAAACATAATTGTTTGTGCTTCCATGCAGATGGCTGCTGCAAATGAGAAGCCTGCCCCATTTCTAAATACCCAAGAAAAAGAGGTCACACCCCATGTGAAAATGAAAATTAAACCCGTTTCATTTCCAGGCTCCTATTTCTTCCCCTCCCACCCCCACCTCCTTTCCCAACATCCTTATGAGTTTCAAACATAAAGATATTCTTATGCTGATTTAATTTGATTCCAAAGGCTCAAAGAGTGAAAAAAATTAAGCTCAACCGCCCAATTCCAGGTCCCACAAGGGCAAGGTCTCAGACTGGCCAGTGATTCATTGACCAAACTCAAAGCAAAAAGAATTACCCAAAACTTGGAAATAAAGCTAGAAGACACTGCCAGATCATTCATGATCACAGTAGAGCCTTTTCTAACAAGTCGGCCCTGAGTCTTCTGATCCTCTCGGACTGTTGTTTAGTTTGACTTAATATTTAACATAAATTAGGCTCAGACTCTGTGTAAACTGAAGTACTAAAACTTTTAGAGGATATTATGAAGTATCTATGCCCAATGGAGATAAATACAGCAAATGCCCACTAAAAACAGATAAGCTAAGAGTTGAGTATTTTATTGGCTCCAAAGTCATTAACAGTTTTGCATGTTACTTAACAATCCCATTTCATCATTCTCTCTTTCACCAAAGTATAGACTTCTTTCCATCAGAGTCCTCTTTACCATCCTGCCATTTCCCTCACTGGTGAGTTAAACAAATCTTTGACATGTGCTCAATATATATGTGCATATATTTTTAAATGTTTAAAATGTATACTTAGATAATAAAAACCATAATAATACATATTCAGCTATCCCATACTATGTATCAGATTTGTATGAAGTACTTTGTGAATGATTTAATCCTCACTACAACCCTGTAAGTTTGAGTAAACAGAGGCCCAGACTTTTGGAAGGTCATACACGACTAGAAGATGGATTAGAACTCTAAACTGGTTTAGTAAGAATCCTGCATTCTTGCTATTGCATTGAATTTTCCTGTGGAAGTAAAATAGCAATGCCTGTCATGGGCAGGGTTCTAGCAAGGGCAGGATGCCTAGAGAGACATGGAGGCTGGAGGATGAGTGCTAAGAATGGGAGGCAGTTGGCTGAGCAAGTAAAGCTGTCAGAGTTATGTATGTTGATATTGAACTAAAGGGGGGAAGAATATCATTATCTCCATTTAACAGGTGAGGAGGCTTAAATTCAGAGACAACAGGTTACCCTTCCTAAGTCACCGCACTGATAAGAAGCCAAGCAAGGATGTGAAAGCCCATCACCAGACCCCAAGTCCAGGGCACTTTGTGAGGCTCCCCCTACTTCTGAACAGATGGTCAGCAAGTTCAGTCTCATTTGTTCCACTTCTTAGCTCCAAACTAAGGTTACAACTGCCATTATTTCCCCTTTGTCCTGCATCTATTTTGCTTTGAGATTTTTATCTTCCTGCTTTTGTCTTTGACATAATGATCAGGCAATATTTAATTTGGTCTCTGGTTCTCATTTATTTTTCTGGCACTGATCCCAGAGATCAACTCAAAGAAACAACACACAGTCATAATATATCAATGGCCTGATTTCCATCAGAGCTGTCTGACACTAGAGTTCATCATTCCTTTCCTAACCACCCCCTGCCACCCCCCGAAGCACAACATATGGACACAACTTTTGTAGGTCTGCTACCCACTTGCCTGCAATACCAGTTTTACATCATAGAATTAGGCACTGTTAATGCTAAAGATTAAGCAGGTGAGCTCCTCAAAACAGTAAACACACAGTGAGAATTCCATCTGAAATTAATGCTTGCCTGAAGTTCTTTATATAAATAAGAGCATTGTGAGAAATGAGGGAAAATATAGAATCAGTCCCAACACCTACATTTTTGTTTGCCAGTTCTATCTAACAATACTCAACGTAAGGGACACCTGGGTGGCTCAGAGGTTGAGTGTTTGCCTTTGGCTCAGAGAGTGATCTCAGAGTCCCAGGATCCAGTCCCGCATTGGGCTCCCTGCATGGAGCCTGCTTCTCTCTCTGCCATTCTCTCTCTCTCTCTCTCTCTCACTCATGAATAAATAAATAAAATTAAAAAAAAAAAGATTTCTTACAAAAAAAAAGACTCAAAGTAAGACTGTATTTAAAAATATCAGTTGATAGCCATTAATCTGCATTAATCTGAGAACCAACAAACCTATAAATTTAGCTACCCTGAGCTACTTCTTGCAAAAGCACCTCACCAGTTTTCTTTAGGACTCTGGCCAACCCACATTTCAGTTCACAGTTCTCCAATTCTGACTCTTTGTGATTCTGTTAATTGTATGTTTTTCAGAATTCCTGCCTATAACCTGGAGAAAGCAAGCCTTCCTGTTGTGTCATCTCTCACTTTAGATACTATTGATGATGCCCACAGGATTCTCCATAGGGGGGAAAGATAACCGAAAGAAAGCTGTAGAAGGGGGAGAAAAGTGGCAAAATAATGAAGAGAGAAGCTAACATTTATGGAGCATCAACTATATTTTAAGCATGGTGCTAGAGACTTTTAGATCAGTTGTCACATGTAATTGTCATAACTCTAAGAAGAAGCTATTGTCTCAATGAAAACAAACTGAGGTTCAGTGAAAGCAAGTAACCGACTCAGCTAGTAGGTGTTGGCACCAAAATTTAAATCCTAATTTGCCTTGATGTCAAATCTCATGTGGTTTTCATTATGTCTTTTAATGTCTTCACATCTTTTTAGCTACTTTAAAGCAAGCGCTGAGAAATATTTCCTTGGTAGTTAATTAGCTCAACAAATTTAAAGGAAATTTAAATCAGTATGATATGTTTTCTTTGGGCAGCCACTATGAGCTGTTCTAGGCACTGGATATACATACATTATTACTAAAAAGAGTCAATTTCTCTCCCCTCCTTAGAGTTCATGGTCTAGTTGGGAAAGAAAATCTCTTAAGTAAAAAATAACAAGTTGTATAAGAAGAAAGAAGCTAAGAAGATCAAGACAAGGTCTAGAGATTTTTTTTTTAATGTTTGTTTTGTTGAGAAAGTGATATTTAAACAAATACATAAGAATGAGGAATTAACTTTAAAAATATGAGATGTCATTTTAGACATGGAGAACAGCTATGTAAAGGCTTAGAGGTAAGAGAGTGGTAGATTGAATCAACTCCAATATCAAATTGCTCTAAATATTGGTTGTTAAGTACAGCAAGGCATGTGTGAAGAATTTAAATTTGTGTGTATGTGTGTGTGTGTGCTCACCCACACATGCATGTAGAAAAAATTAAAAACTGACCATAAAGATAATTCTTCTTCAAAGTACATTTATCTCAGTTATTTTCCAAGAAGTAATCCATCACCTAAGTCAACCAATAAAATCTCTGAATTAGTTATCATCACGATCAACTACATTACTGATGAGGAAAGTACACAATTCTATGAATGAACAGACACATTCCCTAACTTTAGAAATTTAAAAGCCAATAATTGCCGTTAGGGGTTATGTGAATAAGATACCTACCAGTGAGATGAATGATGAGGAGATTTCCAGAACAGAGTCTGTGGTTCTATAAAGAAACATCCGTGGCCTGGGGAGAATCTGGAAAACATTGACATATTGAATGAATTTAAAAACCAGGTTAATATATTTAAATACTATTCTCAAAAAAAGGATAAATTCTCTCTGAGAGTGATCATCCACTGAGAAGTAAAAACACAGAGAAGGAAACAGAGTTGAGTGTACAAAACTAGGGCAAAATGGACAAGAATGGAGGCATTAAAAGTCTTCAAAATTTGTACATTAAAGGAAAATTCCCATTTCCTGTCCATATGGACTAACAGGAATAGGAATCACCCCCTCCTCACACACACTTGAAACACTTAAAAATATTGACAAAATATACATGTATACATTTTTAAAAAGCTTTTATTCATTTATTCATGAGAGACACAGAAAAGAGGCAGAGACATAGGCAGAGGGAGAAGCAAGCCCCCTGAGGTGAGCCTGATGTGGGACTTGATCTCAGGACCCCGGGATCATGACCTCAGCTGAAGGCAGACGCTCAACCACTGAGCCACCCAGGTGCCCTTACATGTGTGCATCTTTAAGAAGGCACACAAGCATTAGATATTACGCAACAAGGCCACTGATCCCTAAGACACAGTAAATAAATGAGGAAAAACCTACAATGGCCCAAGCTTTACTTCCTGGAGAATGTTTCCAGGCAGAGGAACAGAGAGGGCAAAGCTAAGCAGAGCCCAGTGGTCTCCCTGAGTTATAGCAATGAAACAGAAGGTCTGAGGAAGACAAGACAGTTATAGTTCTCAGAGCAAAGAAAAGAGCATAGAAAGGCACTCCAGAGATCTCCAGAGCCCCCTCCAGGACTCAGCACAGTGTTTATGTACATGCATGTGAGGAATCTATCTAAAACTGAAGAAAGAACCATGAAGAAGGACCAGAGGAAACTGCCTGGGAATTATGCCTATTTTTACCAGTAAGGCTGGAAAAACTCATAATTCATGGGATATGGGGCAAAGTACTCAAGAAAGTTTTTCCTCAAGTAGTGGGGAATACGGGGGGTGGGGGTGAATGGGTGACAGACACTGAGGGGGGCACTTGACGGAATGAACACTGGGTGTTATTCTGTATGTTGGCAAATTGAACACCAATAAAAATAAATTTATTATTAAAAAAAAAAAGTAGTGGGGAATAATTAGCTTCTGACCAACTTCCACCCCGAACCACCTAACAAATCACAAAAGCAAGATTGCAAAAGATCAAATTCTTTACAGAACTTAACTACATCTCAAAGTAGAACTCAAGAAGAACTATTGGGATATAAAAATATTGAGAACCCAACAAGGTAACATTCATATCTGGCATCTAATCAAAGATCACACCAGCCATACAAAGCAGGAAAATATGACCCATAAAGAAAATGCCAACAATCAAAACCAATCTAAAATGATACAAATATTAGAATTATCAGAGAAAGACATTAAAGCAATTTTTACAACTGTATTCCATATGTTCAAAATTTAAGTAAATAGAGATGCTAAAAAGACTCCAATTAAATTGTTTTAAAATTAAGACCTTTTTGGGATCCCTGGGTGGCGCAGTGGTTTAGCGCCTGCCTTTGGCCCAGGGCGCGATCCTGGAGACCCGGGATCGAATCCCACGTCAGGCTCCCAGTGCATGGAGCCTGCTTCTCCCTCTGCCTGTGTCTCTGCCTCTCTCTCTCTCTCTGTGACTATCATAAATAAATAAAAATTAAAAAAAAATAAAAATAAAAAAAATAAAAAATAAAATTAAGACCTTTTTTAGAGCAAGCTATTTATTGGCTGAGTGACATGGAATAAGTTATTTGCTTTCACTGAACTCATGTAAAATGCATTCTATATATAAAAGTGTAGCAGTTTTTATTTGTAAGATCTCAAAACTAGAAACAACTCAAATTTCTATCCACAGGTGAATAAGTAAATTAATTAAGGTATATTCATACAATGGAGTACAACTTCAAAATGAAAAGGAACAAAGTACTCATAAATGCAACATTATGGCTGAATTTCAAAATATTATGCTAAATGAATGAAACCCCACCAAAAGAGCACATACTACATGATTTTGCTAGTATAAAATAACAACAAATGTGCTGAAAGCCAACTAGTGATTGTCTGAGGATAGGAGGTAGGAAGGAGGAGAAGAGATGACCAAGGGGCACAGGAAACTTTTGGGGATGACACATATGTTCACGGTCATAATTGTGATGATGCCTTTATGGGCTTAACATGTCAAAACATTTCAAATACTCCATGGGCATACTTAAAACATGAGCAGTTTCTGCTAAATATGTCTCAATACAGCTATTTAAAAAGGAAGACAAATCTCAATAAACCGAGTTTAGAGAGAATATACCTCAACATAATAAAAACCATATATGACAAACCCACAGCTAACATCATAATCAGTGATAAAAAATGGAGAGCTGTTTCTCAAAATCAGAAGCAAGGCACAGATGTTTACTCTTGCCAGTTGTATTCAAAAGTACTGGAAGTCTTAGTCATAGCAATCAGACACGTAAAAGAAGTAAAAAGCAGACACATTGGTAAGGAGAAAGTAAAACTGGCACTATTTATGGTTTACATAATACTATACATAATAAAACTCTAAAGACTCCACCAAAAAACTGTAAGAAGTAATAAATGAATTCATATCATATATATAATACATATTCAAATATATACAATGGAGTATTATGCAGCCATAAAAAAATGACATCTTGCCATTTGCAACAACATGGATGGATTTAGAAAGGATTATGCTAAGTGGAGTGAGTTAGAGAAAGACACATTTCATATACTTTCAATGATATGTGGAATCTATAAAACAAAACAAATGAACAAACAAACAAAAAACAGATACAGACCCATTAATACAGAGAACAAACTGATGGTTTGCCAGAGGGGACGAGGATGGGGAGATGGGCAAAATGGGTGAAGGGGTGTGGGAGATACACACTTCCAGTTATGGAATAAATAAGTCACAGAGATTAAAGGTACAGCATAGGAAATATAGTCAGTGGTATCATATTAGTTTGTATGATGACACACACCACACTTGTGGTGAGGATAGCATAATGTAGAGAGTTGTCAAATCATTATGTTGTGCATCTAAAACTAACGTTTCATTGTATGTCAACTCTACTTCAATACAAGAAAAGAGGCTTATATTAAAGATAAGATTAGGGATATCCTAAGTTCACCTTTTGAATGTACATACACAAAATTAAATGTCTTCAAATTTTGCATCTTTAATGAGAGAAAATATGTGTGCAATGAATGTATCTAATTTACAAAAAGTAGCCATTGTCTTGGCTCTTTAATATTTTGAAGGTTTAAGTTTTAATATATTTCATATTAAATGGTTTCAAGCAGCATGCAATGTTTAGTATTTTATAAAATCACTATTGCTTTTAGATCTTCTAAAACTGATTCGTGATATTTTATTACATTTTTAAAGTTTAGTAGTGGTCTGGACTTATTATTGCCCTTTAACACTTGTTAATGATTAATTGCTTGTGTAGATTCCTGCAAAAGATGTTTCAACAAGGTGATATTTAAAAATATTTAATATTGTAACTGTGTTATAAGAAAACGTCAAACAAGACAATATTCTCATTTGAAAACAAAATAAGTGTAGTTTATTTTAAATTCATTATATTTGTCTTAAAGCCTGAAAAATAGAATTATAATAAATCATGATTTTGACAAACTTAAAATATTGAAACTTAATGTGTTTTAATATACCTCCTCATTATGTACTCCATATTTTTTCAAATGCTTTCTCTTTATAGGAAAAGATGAGCCACTAAAAATTAATTAAGCTATGGCACCTGAGTGGCCCAGTGGGTGGTCCTGCTCTGCCTTCTGCCTGGGTCATGATCCCAGAGTGGCAGATGGAGTTCCAGGTCGGGGTCCCTGCTCACTGGGGAGTCTTCTTCTGTCCGTCCACCAGCTTTTGATGACTCTCTCTCTCAAATAAATAAGATCTTTAAAAAAACTCATGACTCTTTGTATATAAAGTTTTTTCCATACACCTTGGGGTTCTGTATGTGTTGATCACGCACGTCCTGTGTCCCCCAGCTCATTGGACTAGATGATCCAGATAGCCTGTCCTACCCTTTCCCTGTTGTTCACATGTTTCCCTCTCTCTGAATCTGTGCAGGGACTTCTCGAACAAAACCACCCTGAGTCCAGTAACAAAAATAACAGCATAATTTCCACTCACCAAGCACCTTAAAGACAGATCTTACTGTAAAATAATCCTTGGTAAAATATTACCTGAGGAAGTATAAACCACAAGGGAATGGCCCAGAAAATGAAGGCTCTGTGCTATTTATGGAAAACTTCCTGGAGGCCCTGTGGCAGAGCCTCCCTTCAGCCCTGGAAGCAAGGACCGGGACTCTTCCCCTCCTATGGACTGGGCCCCACAACCTCCCAAAACTACTGGGGGCCTCATTTTTTTAAAAAAAGATTTTATTTATTTATTCATGAGAGACACACAGAGAGGCTGAAACATAGAGAAGAGGCTCCCTGTGGAGAGCTGGATGCGGACTCCATGGGATCAGGACCTGAGCAGAAGGTAGATGCTCAACCATTGAGCGCCCTATCCCGCATCTCTTGAGTCCAGTCCAGAGGAAAGGAAACCCTTAAGCACTTTTCCTCACTGAGCATGCGCTGACAGGTGCAGAAGTAACCGGCTCTGGGCAGCTTGGAAGAAAAGAATAAAGGTTAAAAGAAGACAGTAGAAAGAACTGTTTGTAGGAATAGATTGGAGGTAGGTTCCTAATCAACGCAGTCCTTGTAGTATAGTCTGCATGTTTTCCCTGGGCAGCCTTAACATTTTTGCTTTCCTGAAACATATTATTTTTTAACTTGAGAGGATTAATTAGTAACCTTGTTTAAAGTGGCAAATAATTCTAAATGGTTAACGCATATTGGTCATTCTTATCCAAGTAAGAACCACGTTAAATGATCAATTTTCCTGATTCTTGGGAAATATGAAATGCACACTACAGAAAATATTACTATTCCTGAATTCTTGCCATCACAACAGCACTAATAATAAATATTTATTGAGAATTTGGCACTGACCAAATAGTGTGCTAAGCACTTCATGCGGAGTGTCTATTTGATTCTCAAAGCCCTCTGAGCCAGGCACAATCACTAACCCCATCGGAAAGGGGGAAAGGAAATAAAGCTTGGAAGAAATACCAACATACCAATGGCTGGGAAGTTCCAGAGCTGGCACTTCAATCCATATCTTCATTCATTCCTTCCACCACTCTGCCCCAAGCCCTGCAGTGATTCCAATCTCACTCAAAGTAAAAGCCAAGATCTTACAGTCAAGACACACATTTTCCTTGTCCTCTTGACCACGCTCCCTCCAATTCACTCTGTTCCAACTCACAGATCTTGCTGTTTCTCAGACAGGCTAGTGGCTATTCCCTCA
Source organism: Canis lupus dingo (assembly GCF_003254725.2). Lineage (NCBI taxonomy): Eukaryota > Metazoa > Chordata > Mammalia > Carnivora > Canidae > Canis > Canis lupus. The sequence goes on along the minus strand of NC_064263.1, from coordinate 5,660,270 downwards.
GGTGATGGCCTCACAGATATTTGTGCCGTCTGGGCTCTGCTGGGCTCTAAGGGTTGCTCTTCTGAGCCCTGACTGTATGTTCCTGCAATGCTGTTCTCTCAGATATGCACATGGTTTGCTCCTTCACCTCCTGCAGATCTTAGCTCAATATCTTCGTGAAGTTCACATCCCAATCTCAGCCCCTCCTTCTTGCTCTTTTCCTCCATAGCAGTTAGTGCCATTCTAAATAAAAGATTTTAAAATTTATATTAATTTATATTAAAGCATATTTTATTGTATAGAAATATAAATTGTATATGAGCAGTAATATATGTATGTATAGTACAAAGCAAGTTTTAAGTACAAAATAAGAGCATTTTACTTGTAAGCAAAATCACTTAAATAAAACAATTCAAATGTATGTAGTTTACCCATATGCATCTCATTCTTACCATCAGAATAGTGGAAACACTGCACAAAACTAACTCAGCTGTTTTTATTTCACTGCTTGATGCATGGCCAGTCTACCAATGCTCTCTACCTTTAGTTCACTGATGAATAAGGAGGGATGGAAAGAAAAGGAAATATGGACAGCTTACCTTCCTCATTTCTTCTTTGTCATCATTTTTGGTGTAAGTGGTTGGCTAATACCAGGAAGTAAAACAATTAAAAGAGAATATGATAGAGTTCCTTGATAGTTCATGATTCTTAGATCACTGCTAACTTCTTTCTGACTTGAAATTCCAGTTCAAAAGGAAAGCTTGGTTCAAACAGAAAGCTTTCTTGTCAGCTCCCTGGCTTACTGAGTCTTAGATGTCACATACTTACCTTGTACTTCCTCCGAGTCTTGATGAACTCCCATGTATTGTGAGCCCACAAGAATTTTATGCTCATAGGATATTGCAAATTCTGTAGGCAAATGGGACAGCAAGCAGTGAGGGACACACATTCTGTATTTATCTCCCCTGCTCAAGTGCATAGTCCACTGTTCAAACTTTCTGTTACAAAAGTCAAATTCAACAATAAAGTATTAAGAATTTCAACATGGCAATAGCAAAGCTTCTACCCTGATCTAAGTTATCATTATTGTCTTCCTGGAAGACTGCAAAAGCCTCCAAATGGGTCTCTCTGTTTCCATTCTTCCCAGCCTCTGACTTCATTCTAGTCTTCCCATAGCTATTGGATTGGTTGAAAAAATAATAATAAACATTCTCTCTCTCAGGATCCTCTGATTATCTTCTATCCAGGCCTCACACTGGCTCTCTTCTGGTCCTTTGAAAAAGTTCATTCCCATATTAGAGCGTGGGAAGTTGCTATTCTCTCTGCCTTTAGCTTCATGTAATGGTCTCTGTTTCCGCAATTAGTGGTCAGCTCAAAACTGTACCTTCAGTGTTAGTTAAATAAATCATGAAACATCCAAAAAATGGAATACTATACAGAAATTTCAAATTAAAATATAGGTATTGACATGAAAGAATACTCATAACCTATTAAGTGCAAGAAGCAGTTTGTAAAACGTTATATGTATCCTGTTTTTTAAGTGAATGTCAATAAAAAGTACACACACAAAATCCAAAAGCATTACACCAAAACATTAATAGGAATTATTTTTTAGAAGTGGTGTTTTACATGGCTTTCCTTCTTTCCTTTTTTATATTTTATGATTTTTCTACAGTGAATGTGCATATTTCATGTAATTTTTTAAAGTAGGAAATGAATGAAAATTTAATATGATGAGAAGTAAGAGCCTTTCTTGAACCACTTCGGTTAAACTAATTAATCCCCTTCCTATCACTCTTCTTTCCAAAGGGAGTAATCATATATTGATTGTAATAGTAATAATAGTTGTTAATATTAATGAGCACTTGCTTGGTGTCAGGCATCATGTTAGGCACTTTAACCTCAATATTCAATCCTCACACCTAATCCATGGGGTAGGTACTATCATCATTAGCATTGTTATTATTATTTTCCTTTTACAAAATAATAAAGTAAAATATATAAGATATTCAAGGCTTATATTATTTAGACAATTGGCCCAAAGTTGTACAGCCATAAATTGCAGAATGAAAATCAAACCTCTATCTGTCTCCCAAATCTATCCTATGTCATCTCTCCCACTTCCAAGACAGCAATCTTAATTTGGGTTAGCACGTATTCTCTTAATAAACTGAGGGGGGCACTTGATGGGATGAGCACTGGGTGTTATACTATATGTTGTTAAACTGAATTCCAATTAAAAAATATACAAACATTTTTAAAAAATAAATAAAATGAACTGATACCAAATGGAGCAGTTAGAAAACTCTAACCAATGAATGTTAGTCCCCAAATTTTGCTGTACTCAAAGGAATATAGCCAAGTAAAATTATTTAAGACCTTACTAGAATTTCTTGGATACCATAAATAAGATTTAAGTCTGAAGCTACACTTCAACTTTTTTGGTCCTTGCATCCACTCTTCTGATTCCTCCAGACACACCACTTTCCCCCTCCAAGACCTAGGCTAAGTGCCCTTATTTCTTACCCTGTCCTTTCTTCCCCTGGATTTGAAAAAGCCCAGAAGAACTCACCTGGCAACCTGGAGGCCTAGGGAGAGAAATGGATCAAATAAAGTCACAATTCTTCTGACTAGGCAGAAAAAGGTAAACTGGGAACACTCGTTCTATGAATTTTTTCCATCACATAAGGTTACCATCATTATCGTGTAAGAGTTTCTGACTTTTAATATGACCTAAAAGCATCATTTTACTTGGAAGAGCTGGGCACTATGGAACATCCTCTGAACCCTGGATTGTAAAAGGGAAATAGAGACATGAAAGCTGAAGGTAGAACTGCCTTCACAGAGGAAATATAACTGGAGTTAGATCTTGGCAGTTAAGTGACATTTAGGATAAGCCCAGAGTGAAAGGAGGGCTTCTAGAAGAACAAAGGTACCAACATGGCAATAGACTTAAGATGGGCATGAACAGATGCTAGGTTACCTGCCTTAGTGGAGTTTCTACAAAAAAACCAAAAGATAGGAGATGGGATTCATTCTTTTCTCTGGGCACAGAGCTGAGGGGCCCAGTAAGCATTATCTTGGAAAAAGATGAACTTGTCTTTCATGTTCTTCTAAATTTGTTCTCATTTTAGAAAACTAAAACTGGCTCCAAGCCCATTGATTTTTGCCTAGAAAAATAATAATTGGATACTTATCCAGACTTTTAGTCACAGCTAAACAGCCAAGTGGAGAGTGGATAGAGAAAACATTTTAAAAATGGTTTTAAAAGCTACTTTGGGAACTAATGAGTTTCCTTGAAACGAGTGAGCAGTCCACGTGGCTTTATTTAACAGTGATTTTTTTTTTAAGATTTTATTTATTTATTCACGAGAGACACAGACAGAGAGAGGCAGAGACACAGGCAGAGGGAGAAGCAGGCTCCATGCAGGGAGCCTGATGGGGGACTGGATCCTGGTCTCCAGGGTCATGCCCTGGACTGAAGGCGGCGCTAAACCGCTAAGCCATGGGGGCTGCCCTGACAGTGATTTTTTGATGTGGCTTTTTCCTCATCCCTTTTCGCAGTAATTTTCAAGTTCACATTAATACAGTGAACAAACCTCAAAACAAAAACAATTTTGGGATTGTTCAAAAGAGCTACAACTGGGGTGCCTGGGTGGCTCAGTCAGTTAAACATCCCACTCTTGGTTTTGGCTCAGGTCATGATCTCAGGGTGGTGGGATCAAGCCCCACGTCGGGCTCTGAGCTAGGCAGGGAGCCTGCTTGGGGTTCTCTCTCTGCCCCTCCTGTCACTCACATGCTCTCTCTTTCTCAAAAAAAAAAAAAAAAAAAAAAAAAAAAAAGCTACAATCAACAGAAATACTCCTATCTGCCTGCTATTGAATAGCCTCCTTTCAAAATATTTTTAAAATTTCCCTAATGCTTATAGGTTATCCCTAAGTATATACTCTTCCTAATCTTATGTAATAATTTCCCCAACAAATCCAAAACTGTTTTCACAAACTCTAACTCTGGTTCTTCCAAGTACAATGGACCCAATGTCATTACATACTTTTTCTTTCACTTCCCTTTATTCTTGACCAGCAATTCTCCTAACCCATTTCATACCTGAGGCTTCAGTACTGTTGTTATTTCTTAGAGCCTTAATCTTTTTATTTTTTAGGACTCTGTTATCTTTCTTGATTTCTAGCTTCCTCACTGTTTTCCCAGAGTTTTCCTCATTCCCTTCTTCAGCAAGTTTACCCCACATTTTCATTTTTGTCACAAATAGGTGGTTTCTTCTCCTATCACTTTACATGAAGGCCTTTACTTTTAGCTATAGACCAGAGAGTAGGTCTTCTAGAAGAAACAAAGAAGAATCATCTGAGGGGGTTGGAGGAGAGGACTAGAAAAGGCACTGTTAGCTCCAATGCTACAGGGAAAGGACTCATGAATGTAGTCTTCCCAGGGTGAGCTGACATCAGCACCATGAGCAGCACTTAGCAAATCTTACCAGAGGCCTGACTCAGGTTTTACAGGACTATTTTAATTCAGGAGGAGACAACTCTATGACGAAACCCTACATGTGGTTATTTGCTTTCAAATGTTGTTGGTAGTATTTTTAATGTTCTGTTTTGTGATGAACTTACAAGATTTCCCTTTTTCTTTCCTCTGGTTCTGAATGCTTAGTGTAATAGGCTACACTGGTGCAAACTAAAAGGAAACACGTCTTGAATTTATTTTGTTCCCAGTGACCCCTCAAAATTAAGCCAAAGTATTCTCTGAGAAATCAAATATAGGTTGTAAACTAATGAATCATCAAGGGGACCTAAGTATGATGATCTGTCTGATAACTAGAATCCAAAAGAATGCTTTTATGTTTAGTTAAGCTTGAAAAGATCACAACTGACCTGTGACAAGAAAAAAATAAGACCCTACTAAGTTCAGATTTTATAATTTATAATTATAATTTGTATATAAATAAGCAAACTATACTTACAAATGTTATCTCAGCCATAAGTATGATGATTTTTTTTTAGAAAATACGTAAAATAGTGATTTCCTTGTTTACAAAACACCCAAGATAGTGAGCAGCTATTATTACAATTACTGAAACTGAGACGCTTCACCTTTAATGGCATGGTAATAATTTATGCAGAATTTTTAAGGATCAGTCCTCATGCTGGAATAGCTGGAGAGATCTATTGTGCAGCCAAAGCCATGCTGGTGATATCATGTTGAAGAATAAATTCCATTCAATCATGCGCAAAAGCCCCCATCACTGAGGAGCAAGAATTGGAATCTTCTATGTGGAATCAGTATCTACAAAGCCTTCTCAGAATATCTAAGGCTTGCAGCTGGTAACAAAGAAGATCTCTTCCTGGCAGGCCAGGAGTCTCCTTGAATTGGGGATCCCTCCACAAGGAGGAATCCATTCGCAATTATAGTATTGCAGGTAAAACCTGGTGAATACTAACTTTTTAGTTTCAGTTTCCTAGCCTCAGAATAGATAGGTTAATAAAAGTGGTAGAAAAAAAAATCTCTGAAATGATAAAGGCTATCGAAACTCTAATTCCAGGTTCTAGGTAACCTCCAGACAGAAATCAACGGGGTGAATTTCTCTCCAGTTTTGCTGACAATTCAACAAAAAGACAATACTTCTTGCTGCACTTAATGTAAGTGAATCAGGCCAAATAGAATCTATATAATGTGAAGACATAGTTTCTGAGACTACATGTAATAACTGCCACTGAATTTATATAATATAAATTATTGTACCATTAAGGTATGAGTCATGGCGATACGTGTTTGCTATATACTAAGTCAATGTCTAATTTTAATTACCTCTGAAAACTATAGAAGGCAGTTAGCTAAGCAACAAGTACAATTACTCTTAGCACACAAATATATGAGATCAACTCTTTTCTATGTGTAAGGACATGTGTGCAAGCATTATCTACAATAATATCCTGTTTATTTATGATGACAGAGGCAATGTTGAGAAAAATTTATCCAGAACTTGAAAATAAGGGGAAAAGATGATTGTGTGATCTTTTAATGTCATATTAAGGCCTATCTGAGATTCATGTGAGTCTCTTGAGAAAAGTCACTTTGACTAACAATTGATTAGGATATATATGTTTTTTCCCTAACTTTAGTAATCTTATTTCACTCCCTATTTCCACTGACTGTATAAGTCTCAGTTTCTCACACCCTCGTTGAACTAGATTTGTCATTCTGATGGTCCCTCCATTAATCACTTAAATGAAACTTTGACACATGCCTAATACCTTTCTTTTTTTTCCTTTTCTTTTTTTTTTTATTGTACTAAGAGCACTCAACGTGAAATCTATCCTCAACAAAATTTTAAGTGTTCAATACAGTATTGTTAATGATAGACAAATTATTTTACAACAGATGTTGAGAATTTACTCATCTTGGATAACTGAAGCTATATGTCAATTGAATAGCCACTCTATACTTTTTCCTCCTCTCAGGCCCTGGCAACCACCATTCTAGTCTCTGCTTCTTTGAGTTTGATTATTTAGGTGTTGTTGTTGTTGATGTTGTTGTTGTTGTTGTTGTTGTTTTTATCTAACTTCAAAGTCTGGAGTAGACTTTCTTTCTTTCCTTCTTTGACAGAGAATGAGAGAGAGAGAAAGCACACAAGCAGGCGGAGCAGCAGGAAGAAGGAGGAAGAAGCAGGCTCCTCGCTGAGCAGAGAGCCTGACATGGGGCTCAATCCCAGGACTCCAGGATCATGACCAGAGCTGAAGGCAGCTGCTTAACTGACTGAGCTACCCAGAAGCCCCTGAGTTTGACTATTTTGGATATCTCACATCACATAAGTAGAATCATGCAATACTTCTACTTCTGTGACTGGTTTATTTCACAGAGCACAACTTCCTCCAGGTTCATCCATGTTGTCACATATGTCAGGATTTCCTTCTTTTTTTAAGGTTGAACAATATCCCACTGTATGGATATAGCAGATTTTTTAACCCATTAATCCGCTGCTAGACATTTAAAAGGTTGTTTCCACATATTGGCTATTGTGAGTGATGCTGCAGTGAACATGGAAGGGCAAAGGTCTTTTCAAGACCCTGATTTCAATTCTTTTGGATAAATACCCAGAAGTGGATATTATGGTATTGTTTGATAGTTCTATTTTTAATTTCTTGATGAATCTCCATACTGTTTTCCACTGTTTTCCAAACTGTTGATCACCATTTTGCCTTCCCACCAACAGTGCACAAGGGTTCCGGTTTCTCCACATCCTCACCAACCCTTATTTTTTTATATAGGCATTTCATAGTTGCAGGTCTCAAGTTTAGGTCTTTGGGGATCCCTGGGTGGCTCAGCGGTTTAGCGCCTGCCTTCAGCCCAGGGTGTGATCCTGGAGTCCCGAGATCAAGTCCTACATCAGGCTCCCTGCATGGAGCCTGCTTCTCCTTCTGCCTGTGTCTCTGCCTCTCTCTCTCTCTCTCTCTCTGTCTCTCATGAATAAATAAGTAAAATATTTTTTTAAAAAAGTTTAGGTCTTTAATCCATTTTGAATTGATTTTTGTGTATGGTATAGCATGAGGGTGTAATTTTATTCTTTTGCATGTGAATGCATAGTTTTCCCAACATCACTTGTTGAAGAGACTCTCCTTCCTCAATTGTGTATTCATAGCACACTGCTGAAGATCAGTTAATCATATATGCAGTGGGTTTATTTTTGGATTCTCTATTCCATTCTATTGGTCTATATGTCTATCTTTATGCTAATACTATATTGCTTTAATTATTGTTGCTATGGTGTGATGCCTCTAATTCTGTTCTTTTTCAAGAGTGTTTTGGCGATTCAGGGTTCTTTTGGGTTCCATATAAATTTAAATTTTCTTTTCTATTTTTGTAAAACATGCCCTTGGGATTTTGATAGGGATTTCCTTGAATCTGTCAGCTGCTTTGGGTAGTTTGAACATTTTAACAACATTAAGTCATAAAACTATAAACACAGGATGTTTCTTCAGTTGTGTATTTTTAGATTTCATTCATTAATGTTTTATAGTTTTTAACATACAAGTTTTTCATCCCCTTGGGAAAATGTTTTCCTTTTTTATGCTATCATAAATGGGGTTTTTTAATTAATTTCCTTTTCAGAACTCCCATAAATTTCCCAGCAAAAACCTTACAGATCAGAGGGAGTTATATCATATATTTAAAGTTCTGACAGGAAAAAAAAAAAAACCTACCACCAATAATACTATACCCAGCCAAATTCTCCTTCAAAAATGAAGAAGAGATAAAGACTTTCCCAGACAAGTAAGAGCTGAGGGAGTTCATCACCACTAGACCTATCTCATAAGAAAAGAAGTTCTCCAAGGTGAAACAAAAGGATGCTAAACAGAAACCTGAAGCATATGAAAGTATAAAACTCACTGGTAAAGGTAAATATATACACAAATACAGAATACTGTTAATACTGTAATAGCAGTGTGTAAATCACTTTGAATTCTAGTATAAAAGTTAAAAGAAAATTATTTAAAATAACTGTAAGTTTTAAAATATGCTAATGGTACACAATATGAAAAGATGTCAGATGTCAGCTGTGACATTAATAACACAGAGGGTGGGGAGAAGTAAAAGTGAAGCATTATTATATGCAATTGAAGTTATCAGCTTAAAATAGACTGTTATGTTTTATGTAAATCCCATGGGAACCACAAAGAAAATAACTTTTTTTAAGAGAAGTTTGTATTTAATAATTTAAAAATTATTATTTTTCACCTTTGAATTCATGTACCATTTTCTGTCTATACTTCTAACTTGGCATTTAGGATGTAGCACATGTCTTTATTAGTCCCTTATTTATTTGTTCCTAATAGCTCATCTGTCATTTACATCCTAAACTTCTTAAAGGCAAGACCACCCATGTCTTATATGTCCCTATACACCTCAGCTTCATGTGAACTCTCTTAAGTCTTATATCCATTTGTCACACCCCATAGATCAAGAGGAACAAATTTTTGCTCAAAGAAAGGATTAAAAGAATGCAATTAATTATAGAAATACATGTGTCTTGATCCTGGAAAACTGCTGACATCTCACTACCAGCCTTTTCATATAGTTTCTCAATAGTTTGAAATACTCTTTCACTACCTCTTCTTACCAGAATTACTCCTACTTGCCCATAGGTCAGACAGTAAGATTCAAAATTGCCAGTTTCTCTGGGAAGTCTTTCTTAAACTGCTCAGACTAACTTAATGCTCTCACTGTACCCCATATATTCTCCATCAGAATACTTACAACATCTTTTTAAAAGTAATAGTCTGTTCAGTTGTTGGCTCCTTGAAGTCAGAACTGCGTCTGTGTTGCTCTTTAATCCCAATGGCTCAGTGTTGTGCAATAAGCACTCAACTCAGGTTTGCTGAATAAGTGGTATATCCTGGTCTCTATTTCCCTCTGCAACATACACTATTTTTCTCTTGCTACCAACTAACTTAACCTTTTCATCCTTTCCCTATAGTTTTTACTGAACTCACAGACTGTGCTGCCTTATAAAATCAACTTTGCCAGTATCCTAATTCTTCTGCTGCTGCTTACAGCTCCCCTTCCCCAGTCTCCTTTGACCCTGACCTTCCTTCATTACTATTTCCTACCTACACTCCCAGCTTTGGATCCTGATTCTAATAATATTCTGGGGCAAATTCCAGGTCAGGAGAATCTGGTTTGTCCATCTACACTTCTCATTAGGCCAGATTATGGATTTGTTGCATCTAGCTATGGCAAGAGCAGGATTACATAGAATTAAATATGGCTAAATTCCCCCTTTAGCAGGAAGCATATTTTCTTAGAAAGTGATATGAGTGTAGAAACTGTCATGATTGAAATGTATTGCACAACTGATTATGAAGGATAAAAATATATTTTTGGCCAGTTGTTTCTAAAAATGCATAATTTGAGATATTAAAAAATCAGATACTTTATCCTCACAATGTACATTCCGGAGGTGGCAAAACAAGCACTGCCTTCCTTTTAGCACCTTAGGAAACTAGCACAGAGAATTTGACTGGCTAGCTAAAGATGGTACAGTTAGTCAGAAATCTGTTTACCATGAGGGGGAAGGGGCCTTAACCTGGGTTCTTGCCTGCTGGGGCCTCTTCCATGTTCTCATCAGGTTCCCTTTCACCTCTCAGTACCCAGTATGCCTCAGAAGAGTTCCATTATCATAAACTTTATGGAGAAGAGAAGAAGCAAATGGGGTAGAATGGAGATTACTGATTGGGAGTCATAAATGTTTGGCTTCAGATGTCTGTGGTTAGCCTCAAGTAATACAATCCAATTCTTCCTACTCCCTTTGCACTCAGTAATGAATAACCAAGGCTATTAAGATTGAACAGAAATTTCTTTGCATTTATTTTTCTTTTGACCATGAAAAGTCTCATTGGGGTGTTGCCATGGAGACCATGATGTCATAAGCAACACAATGTACTGCACTGAACCCCCAGAGAATCAAAGACAGGGCTTGATGGAAGCATTTTCTGGGCTGGTTTATTGCACTTAACAAGAAAATGGAAATCTGACTTGAGAGAGAAAAACATTTCTAAACATTGCACACTGCTGGGGGTTAGTTGATGTGGTCACTGAAAACTCCACAGAAGAAAGTGTCTCTAGAGTTCAGACACACTAAAAGGTCAGAGCAAGGGGGTGAACAGAGTATGTGACCAAATTGGCTGTACTTCGGACAGACTGTTCCCAAGCTGAGATGGTCCAATTTTGGGTTACATAGCAAAATCTCTCTACTGAATTTTTTTAGTCATATTGAAAATTCACTGTGGGATTCAATAGAAACAAGGAACTCTGAGACTCAGTAAATCAGAATAGGTGGGGCTTAGCAGAATTTTGTACACACAAGTCCACATGAGTTATAGTCTTCTTCAATGTCAAGTGTAGGACACTTTTTCATGTGCTTTCCAATAATTCCAATTCCTTTCCTTTATACACAGTCCTTGCCACCCACGTTATTTTCTGGCTCACCATCAGAGGTGAGATTTTTGTTTTGTTTGTTTTTGGTTTTTTGCTCCAGTCATTATACAGACCACAACTTTCCACAGGAGGGAAAAACAAAACAAAAAGCACAATTCTAACGGAAAAAGAAGGATGACGAAAACAAAAGGGACCTGAGGACAGATCACTGGGAGTGATAGAATTGAAAAGCGGCAGGCCTGATTACTAAAATAGATGTTGAAAGTGATAGATGTATATGAGGAGCAGGTACATACCTGTCAGAGAACCAGAATGTTCCTGATCTATTCTGAGATTTTCTCAGATATATGGAGTGGTACTAACTTTCAAATGTAATAATTTCAACATCATTTGAGTTCCTGAAATTCTACATGGAATGGATTTGAAAGCATACGGGATTATACCAAAGTAGATTTGCTGTAATAAAGAACTCCCTTTGTGAAGACATGTTCATTTCTTACCTGTTTTTTTTTTTTTTTTGGATGGGGAGTGAAATTCATATAACAAAATTTTTCACTCTTAAGTGAACAATCAGCAGCATTCAGTACAGTCACAAACAATGTTGTACAAACATCACCTCTACTAAGTTCCAAAACATTTTTATTACCCTCAAAATAAAGCCTTGTATCCATTAAGCTGTTCAATCCTCCCTCCTTCCAGCTCCTGGCAACTACCAATCTACTTTCTGTTTCTATGTATTTACTTTTTCTGGATATTTCATATAAATGGAAACATACAGTATGTATGTAACATACAGTATGTAATTCTGTCTGGCATCTTTCACTTAGCATAATGTTTTTGAAGTTCATCTTCATTATAGCACGGATCAACACTTCATTCCTTTTGTGGCTGAATAATATTTCATAATATGTATAAACCACAATTTGTTCATCCATCCATTCATTTATGGACATTTGGATTGTGTCTACTTCTTAGCTATTATGAGCAGCACTGCTATGAACATTCATGTGCATGTACTTGTTTGAGTCTCTGCTTTCTGTTCTATGGGTCTATATCTAGGAGTGGAATTGCTGGGTCATGTGATAATTCTGTGTCTAACTTTTTGAGAAATTGCCAAACTGGTTTTCACAGTGATTGAGCCATTTTGCATTCCCATTAGCAATGCATGACGATTCCAGTTTCTCCACACCTTCACCAACATTTGCTGTTTTCCACTTCTTATAGCCATCCAAGTGAGTGTGGAGTGATAAGTCTTTGTAGTTTCCACTTGCATATCCCTAATAAATAATGATGTTGACCATCTTTTCATATTAGCCATTTGTATATCTTTTTTGGCGATAAGTCTATTCATATTCTTTTATCTTATTGAAGTTCTACATCACCTGCTTGTTTTTTTAAATCTCTACTGAACATCCAGAATAAAAGATCTCCTTGTCATCTCCTAGAAGTGCACACTTTCCTCTTCCCACAGCCTTTTAGTTTTACTCTTTAATAACTAAGTAACTGGTGTCAAACCATGCAAAGAATAGGGATCAATCAGCAAAATTATTCTTGGGTGTGCCTTGAGGAGGAAAGAAATGATTCTACTACTCCCTCCTGCTTTTTAGGTTTCTGTGCAAGTCATTCATCCATGTTCAAATCCTTGCTATCTGGGCATCTTTCTTATTAGATGAGGTCATGAAATTCAGTTTCAATTTCTACACCTTTGAATATTGGTGCTGGTTTTCATAGAAAAATTCTCTCATTGAACATTGAGGCAAAGGAGGTCAGAGAATCAATAGTTGCCTAAAATTATATAACTATTACTAGCAAGCTAGGCCTAGAATCTAGACCTCCTAATTCCTTTATCTGTGTTTATTTTACTACACATCTCTGCCTCTACCCAGTATCAGGAAGAAGTAAAAGGGCAGGAAAAGTCTTCACTGGAGAGTGTTGGTAAAAAGTGAGAAAAACAAGAATTATCTTTAATGTCATTATTCTTCAAGAGTTACTGGCAGGGGGCAAGAGGTGACTGTGAGGATTAAACAGAATTTTTGCAGTTTCATGGGTTTTCCACAGGAATGCCTTGATGAACTCCAACTGTTTCATCATCTGAGCATGTTGCGATTTTTTTTCCTGCTCACTGTTTATTGCATGCATACAACATAGAAAGGGATGGTGTATTCTGCTGCCTCACTGCCTTCACTGCAGTTGAACCAATAACTTCTCATTGCAGATATGGCGCTTGTGGGTAATACTTTCTGCCAGCTGAAACCTGTAGCTAAAAAACACAGGGCAGGCCATAGAGAAACAATGAGAACAATAGTTTCCCTCCTTCTCTTTTTTCAAAGCAGAAGAGAAGACCACTCCCTATGCGGTTGTTGCCAGAGAGGCCCTTATCCCCTCAGCAACCATTCTGAGTAAGGCCCAGAAGAGCACAGACCAGGGAGTCAAATAAGTCAGTGTTTGGTTCTCAGCTAGGCTAGCGACTAGGCATTTGACCTGGGACAAGTCACTCAAACTCCATGAGCTTCACTTTCCCCCCTACAAAAGGGGAATGGCAATATATACCAACTCTTATAAAAATTAGATATTGCAAGTAAAATACTGTGTACTGTAAATATGTATGTACATATACACACAGTGTCTAGAACATAGTATATAACAATAGTGGTGATTCTTCTTTCACTTCCTTTTGCTTCAGCCCCTGCCCTCCTGACCAACCTGAGTGGACAGCACACCTGAGCTCTAAGTACGCGATATGAAGGACTCACACAGCCTGGCCTGGATTATCTGGACCACAAGAGTACAGCTCCTCCCCAACTTGGCCTGAATCCTGATAAAGCTACTTTCTAGTCCTCATCTGCCATGACCCAGCAGCAAAAAATGACTAAACCAACTCTTCCCTTGCCCAGACTTAGTTTAATCACAGTCCCCTTGGACTTGTGAACTTTCACTCCACTGGTCATGGAAAGCATTTGCTTTTGTCAGGTAAGTGAAAACCTACCTATCAATAACAAATCGGAAGAGTTTCCCTAATTGCATTCCACAGTTTGGTATTTAACTCTAGATTGTCTATTATTTTGTATCTTATCTTCAGGATTCCCATTTCATCACCTTAAGTCAGACAGTAAACTCCCCAGAAGGAAGAGATGCCTTACATCACAATAATCTCACATCATGCCTAACACAGTATGCTCAAGAACCACTTCTTTACTTCACTGAGAGCCAATTTGGGTAGAAATCAAATGTACCCCAAACTAAAAGAATTCATTAGATAGTGGCAAAAATTGAAGATCAAGCTGTAAAGACAGACTTAGTCCAAATAGGTAGGACTGGATAGGTTTTTAACTTGTAGGTGAAGGAAATAACATTAAGGAGTCAAATGAAAAGAAGCAGAAGCTTATCTTTCCTGAAATCCTGGCAACCCACAGGTGTCCTCCACAGAACTCTTTAGTGCTTCCTGTCTATGGCCATGATTTGTCATAAGCTCATTAGACTAGTTATCATTTTATACATATGTACCTTAGCCTTGAGCCATTGGAGACCAAGAACCATATCCTTTCAATCTTTGCAACCCTGCATGTCTAGCACAGGGCTGGCCACATTCTGAGTGCTCAATAAAAGAGGTAGTTGATGGTGGTTGGTATGTTCTATCCTTGAAGTTGAGGTGACATTAAGAGATATGCCCATCAGGGCTTGGAAATAAGGCTTCTCTCTGGAGGTTATACCAGTAAATCAGAATTTTTTTTTAGATTTATTTATTTATTCATGAGAGAGAGAGGCAGAGAGAGAAGCAGGCCCCACTCAGGAAACCCAATGTGTGACTCGATTCCTGGACTCAGGATCACACCCTGAGCCAAAGGCAAACAGTCAACCACTGAGCCACCCAGGCATCCCAGTAAATCAGTTCTTAATAGGATCTGATCTGTTATCTCTAGAAAACACTGTAATACATTATGCTCTGCAAGCAAAAGATCAGGGACAGGCAATGAATAACTGCATTTATGGGGGGAAATGAAAAAAAAACTGAAGCCTAATCAATGCTATTATTTTTATTTGTCTTAAGAAGACAATGTGGGCACAAAAAAGGATGGTGCACATGGAGCCTAGAAAGAGGAAGCCCAAAGAGTGAGCCCTTGTCAATGTTAGTCCCATGTAGTTCTGAGCAGAGAAACTGTCAATCTTCCAGAATGTTCTGGAATGGTGGTGTCACCTGAATGTTCTCTGACATGGTGGTGTCACTGTTCTTTGAGCTGCTCTAGGGCCTGAACTAGAGTACCTCAGTTTTTATCACTGAGCTGTCATGCAAGAAGAGGCTGTCTAGTTTATCATGATGTCCTCACCATCTATCATGGTGCCTGGCATGTGACAGATAAATATATATTGAATTAATAACTATTTCTTAGTTTTTAAATATTAAAACTTTACTCTCCGTTAGGGTAACTTGAAATAAAAACTCATATCTATCTATCTATCTATCTATCTATCTATCTATCTATCTATCTGAACCTCTGGATGATTACAGTATTTTGTCATTTCTGAGAAGAGATGTGTATATCTTCATGCTTCTTTGTTTATAACATTTGGAAGTATCTTATAATTGAGCATATTTAATATAGTACTGGTTTTTCAAAAACTGGTTGTTCTGCAAAAAAAGTAATTAATTCATGGTGTAATCTATCAGTAATATTTAAAAATTATAGAAATATAGTAACTCAATTTCTTTTGTATCAGGAATAGGGGGCATAGATGATAGCCCTATAAAATCCAGAAGCTAGAAATAAATAGCTACTTTAGCAATGAATAATTCAAATTCTGATTTATATATCCACCTCTAAGAGTTATAGTATCCTGATTAGGCCCCAAGAGCTGATCCAATCTGAGGCACCAAGCACACTGAGTCCTTAGTGACACAGTCCGTTTCCCCCAGTGACCAGTGAGGCCTCTTTGGCCACTCCAGCTTCTTCCTTCCTTCCTTTGATAGTTAGCAAGCACCAATGGCTTTGGAGAGAGCAGCTCCAGGAGGAATGAAACAGAAGTAGGGAGTAGAGTACAGTTCTATAGACAACTCCTTCAAGAAACTTGGTCTGTAGAGGAAAAGAAGCAATACAGACGTAAAGAAAAAGCAAAGTAGACAACAAAAGTTTTTAAGTTACAGATTTAGGATCATATTGATAGGTTGACAGGGGAAAACAACAGAGAAGAGTACATTGACAATAGCAAGAGAAAGGGTGCATTTATGAGCAAGCATATTGCCACTATCAAGTCTTCTCTAAGCAGCCCTACCAAGTAACCCCAAACTAGGTGACAGGCACTGCTTCTTCCACAAGACACTTTGTACACCCTGTTGTAGCATCTATCATACCAAATTAAAATTCTCTATCTGTGGATTTCCTCATCTCATACACTGGATGCCACCTGATGAGCTTACTGTTGCTGCCATTACAAATGCCCATAAAATAACAAAAATGTATAGTCTCACAGTACCAGGTGTCAGAAGTCCAATAGGGATCTTATGGGTCTAAAATCAAGGTGTGGTAAAATTGTGTTCCTTCTGGAGGCTCTTAGGGAGAATCCATTTCCTCAGCAATTCCAGCTTCTAGAGGCTGCCCACATTTCTTGAGTTATGGCCCCTTCCTCCAGTCACTAAGACCTCTGCTTCCATTATCACAACCTCTTCTCTCTGACTCTGATTTTACTACCTCCCTCTTTCTTTTATAAGGACCCTTGTAATTACAGTAGAAATAGACCCACCAGATAATCCAGAATAATCTTCCCATTTTAAGATCCTTACCTTAATCACATCTACAAATCTCTTTTGCTATGCAAAGTAACATATTCACAGATTGGGAGGTATAGGACTTAGAATTTGGGGGGACCTCACTCTGTCTACCACACCCTGTAGAGCAGGTTCTATGTTAACCATCCCTGTCTCCCAAATGCCTGGATAACAGTATATGCTCAATAAATGTCAGTCCTCCTTTCTGTCTACACTTTATACACTGCTCTCACTTATTCTTTTATTCAGTTTGCACAACTACCCTACTGAGAAGAAGATGTTGTTATTTAGAAGAAAGTTTACTAGATTAGAAATATGAGGTCTAGGTTATTAGTCCTAGGCTCCCCATTTCCAAATGAGTAAAGTGAGGCTCAGACCTTTAAATTACTACATCATACCCAACCAGTAAGTCTAGGATTTGAAGCCCACTTTCTTTTCATCTTAGTGCACTGTATTATCAGCTTACAAGTAGGTTGTTTTACTCTACTGTGAAGGCAGGTCAAGACCCTGATCAGCATCTTACACTAGTTAGGTGGGTTAGATGGAGTAATATTTGTAACAGTCTTGACTACCCCAGAGATTTTATATGTGGATTTACTTGGTCAGGAACCTTAAAGAAGTTAGGCTTTGTTCTTACCGAGTACTTTTCCTTTTACCCATTTGATTTCCAACTGTTTATTTCCTAAGGAAAGAATAATCCATGAACTTTGGGACCTTCTGGTGCCAAACATAGGCCACACTTCCCTGTATTGTACTGTCTGTGTAATTCTTGACATTGGCACAAGCCTCCATCCAGATGAAGCTGTTTTATGTCCTCTCTGGAAATTTCCTCTGGTGCTCAGGCTGCCTGTGGTTGGTTGTGCTGGTTCACAGGTAGGAATTCTGGCTGAGGTCACCATTGCACTTTCCAGCTCTTTAAAGTTTTGAAGGCATGTCCACATATCTTCCCAGACAAAACTCCCACCTTTGTTCCTTCTTTCTTTTCACTATAAATCCACTTTGAAGTTTGAATCTTCCAGGAAATCCATTCAATGCCATTCTAAACCAACAAATAGATGAAATTTAAACCAGGCACCTGAGACCACTTATTTTTATATCCATATATATGACTCTGGCCTTCAAATCATTTCCAAACTTTAGTTTATCCTACTTTTAATAGAATATTCTATTAACTATTCTCCAGTGCCTAAAAACTTCAAATGTTTAGGATGATCTTCAAATATTTTTGTCATTGTGACCTCTCTACAAATTTGGCCTTTTTCCTCCTGCATTTCTTGTATCATTATTCTACTTTCCATCTACTTTCTTCCCAAAGTTGAGGGATTTAATTATTTTTTTCACCTCTATAGTGAATGTCCGTTGTTTTGCCTGCTAATAATCTCTTTTTCCCTTTACAAGTAACTCTTTTTGGGGGGATAACTGCTTTTGCCTCTCAAAAAACATTGTGATTCTGAGGGAGCTGCCAATTACAGTTGCTCCCCTACACACACATACACGTACATACACACACCCCTTGCTACAGGAATGGGCAAATGACAAGGGCCAAGCCAGGTACAGCCCAATTATAGCAATGTGATAGCCTCATGACCTTAGTTGAGCAAATCTGATTCTTTCACTGTGATTTTTATGCACTGAAGTAATTAGGGAAAGATCCATCTGTTCTTCTATGGTCACTGGGCAGCTGGGAAGATTTCCCTTAAGCCAGGGGCCTGGAACAAAGAACAAATCATATGGGCTACGTTGGTCCATTTACATGGGGAAAATTTATCTACTATAGGAGAGAAGAGCACCAGATACAAAAAATATGCAAAGAAAGAATCCTGGTATCCAGGCGACTTGAAAGCCAGTTGTACCTCATTCTTTCTAGCTCCTGAACTGATGAATCCCTTGTTTCCTTAAGTTAATTTTAGTTAGGATTTCATTACTTACAATCAAGAAGTTCTCAGCTAATACAATCTTTTTTCCCAACTCTTTCTTGTTTTCTATTTTCCAGAGTGTTTCATACAAACTTTATTTCTTCTTTACAGATAATTTTATTTTTTTAAGATTTTATTTATGTATTTATTTATTTATTTCAGAGAGACAGAACATGAGCAGGGGAAGGGGAGAAAGAGAAGGAGAAGCAGACTCCCTACTGAGCAGAAAACCTGACCCAGAGCTCAATCCCAGGACCCCAGGATCATGACCCAAGCCCAAGGCAAAGGCTTAACCAACTGAGCCACCCAGGCTCCCCTACAGCTAATTTTAAGTCCTAAATCATTGTTAACCAAATCACAATCCCCACAAATCAATAATGGATATATTAAAACTTCATTTTTCTGCAGCATCAATAACTAACTGAAAGATAAACCCTTTCCCAAGACTGAAATGTGCCTTCCTGGAAAACAGCCTCTGATTCAGTTCTATACATTACGGTATGCAGCACACATGGAATACTAAGGAACGTTACAATAATTTATGTAGAGAAAAACCCTGGCTGTCCTAACTGGAGTCCTCTAAAGTCATTAGACTTTCGGAATATCTCCAAGTGCAAAAATGCCTGAGAAACTCAAATAAAACAAAGCAAAAAGTTCTCGGCAGTAGAGAAACAATTTCTAACACTCAACATCAAATGAAAGCACCACAGAATGCTAAGGAGTTAAATTTCTCCCATGGTTATGTGGTGGAGGAAAATGCTCTCATTAGATGGCAATACCTATATATTTCATTATCCAAGAAGCATGAATAAAGTGAGAGAAAATGTAAGAGACTAGAAGGAAGGAAAGTAGCAGAAAGGAAAGAGGGTGACAAATGTGAATCCACAGGGAGGCAGTGGAAGACAGGATGTGAGGGCAGTGCCAACACAGGTGAGCAGCAGCTTCACTAGCACGGTGGGAGGGCCTGCACAGGGATGATAGTTAAGAACCTAGGCAAGGGGAAGGGAGTCAAAGAAGAGTGCCAGCAGAATGTCGGAGATCCCAGGAGATGGGGTTGGAAAAGAAGAGAAGCCACAGCCACCTGCCCTGAACTCACTGAAACATCTGGGGGCCCCATTAAAGGCACGACACCTGATACATGGCTCAGTAGTCAGTGGAAGTGTTTTCTGTTCATTGCATCAAGGAGGAAGGAGGAACTAAGACTTAACTTTGCTGGCACCCTATTGTAAACAAAACTTTGGCATCTCAGTGAAGCCGTTCCTAGATTTAAATTTCATTATTTTTTAGTGAAAGGCAAAGTGCAAAAATCAACAGTGTGTTTGATAATCTTAAAAGAGGAAATAGACTATGTTCTCAGCTGTTCTAACTCATACTGGACCATAGTGTTTGCTTGTTTGGTTACCTGCACTGCTGTTGGGGGTAGGGGAGATTCGGGATGGGGATCAGGGGCATGGACAAAGGCACTATTGTGAGAGCGTAGTGACTCCTAAAGGCCCAATGAGAAAGCTACTCAAGACAGGTTTTCCCCAGTCAGGCAATGAGCAGAGGGCGGTCCAGGAGGGAGGTCTATCTGGTGAAAAAGCTGAAGCGTGCCCTTTCTCTCTTACATTTCCCAACCATCAGTCACTTTTCTTAATCCATCAATGCTTTGAGGAATTAAGGACAGGGCCTATGTCCATATAGGGACAAATCAGTACCAGGAAAGAGAAGCAACCTTGAGACTGTGGTTGCAAAAGATGCTCAGAGCACAGAGAAGTCACCTGGAACAGAATGATCAGCTGAGGGGGGGAAAACTACAATGAGGATAGATTTGTGGGGCATGTAGGCATTCTTTGGGGATTTCCAGGAATATGAAGTGAAGATTGATAATATGCTGCATTTTCTGTGCCTATGGAAAGGATGGTTAAATCATCATCATTATCATCATCATCATCATCATCATTAATTATTCAGATTAAGAGACTCTTAAAGGCTGGAGAACTTGAGAACCTAAAGTTTGCATTGGAAAGCAAGAAGAACACTATAAAACACACAAGTTATCAAAGCAAAACTATTTATTTACTTGCTTTGTTGATGCTCAGAAGAAACTACAGTGATTCATCTAAGACTGCAGAGATATAGTAAAGATGCACCTTTCATAAACCAAAGAATTCATGCTACTGTCTTTAGTTTCCAGCCACACAACATCCTAATTATCCTATTTCTGGTTCAGTACTCAATAAAAAAAATCATGTTTTATGAATAATTGAAGCTGACATAATCATGTTTGTTTGTTTTTTTATTTATGAGAGTGAGCGTGAGTGGGGGAGGAGGACTGCAGCGAGAGGCAGGCGGAGAGAAAGAATCTCAAGCAGACTCCCTGCTGAGCATGGAGCCTGACATGGGGGTTCAATCTCATAATCCTGTTATCATGACCTGAGCCAAAATCAACAGACGTTTAACCGACTGAGCCACCCAGATGACCCTCATGTACATTTGTATAAGGACTAATTTTGATGTCTCAAGCTAAGTTATGGCATCAGAAGGCCATAGTTGGAGAAAAAGATTCATACATCTCATCAGAAAAACTGCAAGTGGCAAAAAAGTATTTTGTAGATATTTTCATTATTGGCGATACAGAAACCAGAGAAAAACCTGATTGTATTCACATGAGAAAACATCTCCTCCTACTCCATTAAAGTATATGAGGATTTTCTACCATATAAATGTTACAGTTTTAAGATAAAGCATTTCATGACTATTTGGACTTGTAAGAGTGGCTGCTCACACTTGAGTGTATGATGTCATTTCTAAAGACATTCACATAGGGAAAAGGCAAGTCTGGAAATATAGAATCCAGAACAAATCTGGAGACTCTTCTAGAACAAGATGATGGCAGAGATTTTGCATTTAAAAAATAGTGAAAGGGATTAAAGGGTAACGGAGAGAAAATGAGTGGGAAATATCAGAGAAGGTGACAGAACATGGGAGACTCCTAACTCTGGGGAACGAACAAGGGGTAGTGGAAGGGGAAGTGGGTGAGGAGATGGGGTGACTGAGTGACTGCCACTGAGGGGGGCACTTGACGGGATGAGTACTGGGTGTTATACTATATGTTGGTAAATCAAACTCCAATAAAAAAAATATACGAAGAAAATAAAAAACAAAATAAAACAAAGAACCTATTGATTTTTAGCAGAGCTGTGGGTTGCTGAAATGAAGACTACACTTCCCAGTCACCTTTGCGGCTAGGTGTAACCAACCATATGGCCAACTTTTGGCCAATGAGATGCAAACTAATGTAGAAAGTGTCCTTCAAGGGAGAAAGCATGATTTCTCTTTTCTGTCGGCAGTTCTGTTCTTTTTCTGTTATGTGGGTATAACAACTGTGGCTTCAGTAGACCTCTTGGAATACACATGGTGCCTCTAAGGGATAGCAGATAAGTAAACCCGAGGAAGCCAGAGGGTCTAACAAATTTATACCAACTCTGAATGCTGACCTCCAGAGTTTTTATATGAAATAATGAAATGTTCTAAGTTGAGCCACCATATATGAGTTTTCTGCCACAAAACACTGAACCCAGTTCTAACAAATACAAGGGGGAAAATAAACCACTGTATCTCTTTCCTGGCCTGGGCTTTGGAGGATGTAGATTTCTAAAAAAGTGTTTATTGGATGACACTTTTTTTTTTAAGAGTTTATTGATTATTTGACAGAGGGAAAAAAAACACAAGCAGGAAGAGTAGCAGAGGAAAAGGAAGAAGCAGGCTTCGGGTGGAGCAGGGAGTCCCCCACGTAGGACTCTATCCCAGGACCCTGGGATCAAGACCTGAGCTGAAGGCAGACGCTTCACTGAATGAGTCACCCAGGTGCCGTGAGTGACACATTTAAAAACTAATAATCAACTCATGGAGTTGAGCCAGATCCTAGAAAGTTACAGACTGAGGTCAGTCATTCCTCTGTCTCTGGAGCACACATGGGATGGGATAGATCCTGCAAGACCCTGTAGCAATTATATCTTATAGGCCAGATTGTTTAGATTCTTCCTATTTAGGATCCTTCCAGCTCTCCATAATTATTTCCCTGCTTCTTTCATCAGAAAACAGAGTTTTGTTTTGTTTTGTTTTTATTTTCTTTTACTCAAACCTGAGTCAGGCCTGAGAGGAATTGAAGAAAGTAGCTTTATCCATGCCTAGGGCAAAATGTAAAGAAGGAGGACCTCCTGACACCTCATACCTGGGTGGAGGTGACAGTCAAAATAAGTAAGAAACACCTAAATGAGTGGTTCCATCCACCAAACCAGCAACATCTTCTTTTAGAACAAATATTTTATAACCCTCCCTTGCTACCCTAAAATTCAGAGATAATATAACTATCAACATGTATAAACAAAGAAATCAACATAATCCCCAAACTATAATACAAAAGAAAAAGAAAATAATAAAGGAATGCTTTTTTTTCTCCATATAAATGTGCAAGTATGACCATAGTAAGAAAAAAGTGCCCCTACATTTCCAAATGTTCCAAAAGGTGATAAGATATTAGGGTCACAGTGATGTCTCATTCATCCCTATAGGAGTTTCTCCTTCCAGGGACAACCCTGAAGGTATTGATGGTTTTATTCTATTAAATTTATTTATTTTACTTTATTATTTTGTTAAGAAACATAAATTTTCTTATAGCAGAATTACTTTCAAATGTGTTCTGAAGCAAGCAAATTTCTTATTAATAGGTGTTATGTTTAAAAATATATAGTCTAATAACAAACATTAGTTTGAGCAAGTCAGAATGTTTTTTACCAGCTTTATGTTATTTCTAGTGATGTTTCCTTAAGATGTCACTGTGCCCTGTGAATTTAACTCCCAAACATATTTCATCACAGAATCCTTTTTTCCTGGAACATTTCTTAAGTCCAGCTTCTCATGGAAGAAACTTAGAAAACACTGCCTTATAGCCTGTCAAAGAGCATGTCACCAGAGAGAAAGGAGGCTCTTCCAAAGCCCCTGTGTGGGAAAACAGCCCTTATTGAACTCATTCATTTTGTGGGAAGGTGGACAAAACAGACTTCCCTGGAAGTCACAGTTTTGCCACATTCACTTGAACTTCATGAAAGGGGAAACAAATGAGTAAAATGAATCTGATACCAGAGTCTTTTTCAGGAAAGCATGATGTGAAGGCTGCCAGTGGTACTGACATGATTTCAGCCCACATTTCATGCTGTGTACATCTACAGCTATTTTAACAAGACATTACAGAAATTATTTATAACATTGACAATGAGGCCTTCAAAAGTGATATTGTGGTTTGATATCTTTAAAGAGTATATTTCACAAGTAATATTCATAAACTTCATCGTTTCTGAAATTCCTAGTTTGTATAAGAACGTTTTTGTAATCATTGATTCATTTCATCCACAGAATGCACTCGTGAGCTACCCTCAGACCTATCTTACACACAGAGAACCTGAAGCATAGACTTGTGATGTGCCAAATGTCACAGAATTTTTTAGTTGCGAAACTTGGACTCAGCCCGGGTCTAGCCAGCTTTAAAGCCCATGTTTTTTCCATCACCTCCTTTAATTAAGGGAAAATTTCAGAACATTTTCCATGCTTAAAACAAACAGTTACAGCAATTACAAGTCAGCCATTTGCTTTCAGGAAAACAGCCATCACGATTACCCAGTACACTGACTCCTTGAGGATGCCATAGCTCGTGTCTCAGTGCACATATTTTAACTGATGAAACTATACAGATCTGCTAAAAGTTTAAAAGGGTGAAAAGATTATCATGTTTTTCTTCCTCCCTCAGTATCACCTGGTTTAAACTTCAAGGTGTGTTCTTTGAAACCCACTTGTTTCCAGTGACTCATTTTGAAATCACGATTTCATCTTCCTTGTTCTTTGCAAAGCCAGGAAGAGACATCAACATCACATTGTTTTCACCTTCAAACACATTTACCCTGTAACCGGAAGGATCCACAACTGTTATTACTAATTTGTTGAATAATATGTTCTTCTTTCATCTTTTCCCAAGAGCAGAAATCCGTTCTGAAAACAGGGTGCCCTGCTTGCCATCTGTTTTATCCACCAGCAATGGAAAGGATTCACATACTCATAGTCAACACATATTTACTGAATACCTACTTTGTACCAGACATTGTTCTGCATTATGGGAGTGCAGTAGCAAGATAGATGAGATCTTTTCTCTTTGAGGTCTATACTCTAATGAGAAGCATACAGAGAAAAATTACCCTTCTAGACAGTGAAAGCGTTATGAAGGAAACAAAAGAGGTTGGTGTACCACAGTGGGCCTGAGGTGAAAGCTATCTTTAGATTTAGGCAACTTTCAGAAGGCGGTAACATTTGAGCTGAGATCAGAATGACAATGAAACAGAAATGATGTGATTTGGGGGAAGAGAGTTGCAGGTGGGATTTAAGAACTAAACTTGAGAGTTTGAGAAATATAAAGGAGTCAGGAGCAGCTGGAAAGTGGTGAAAGAGAAAAATAGTAGGTGAGATCAGAAGGGTTAACAGAGTCCAGAGCTCATGGTAGAGAACTTGGATTTCACCCCAAGTGCAGTGAGAAGGCATCAAAGGATTTGAGGCTGAATTATTGACTCTAACATGGCAAAAATTGAGAGCAAAACCAGTCAGGCCACAGACACGTGAGAAGATGCTCAACATCACTCATCAGCAGGGAAATGCAAATCAAAACCACAGTGAAATGTCACCTCACACCTGTCAGAATGGCTAAAATCAGCAACACAAGAAACAACAGGTGTTGGCAAGGC
This sequence comes from Canis lupus dingo, assembly GCF_003254725.2. NCBI lineage: Eukaryota > Metazoa > Chordata > Mammalia > Carnivora > Canidae > Canis > Canis lupus. The sequence goes on along the minus strand of NC_064263.1, from coordinate 5,634,894 downwards.
TGTGGAAAAAGGGTAACCCTCTTGCACTGTTAGTGGGATGCAAACTGGTGCAGCCACTCTGGACAACAGTATGGAGATTCCTGAATAAGTTAAAAATAGAACTACTGTATGATCCAGCAGTTGCATTACTGAATATTTACCCAAAAGATACAGAAAAATACTAATTCAAAGGGATGCATGTACCTGATGTTTATAGCAGCATTGTCTACAATAGCCAAATTATGGAAACAGCCCAAGTATCCATTGACAGATGAATGGATAAAGAAGATGTGGCGTGTATACAATGAGATATTACTCAGCCATAAAATAGAATGAAATCTTGCCATTTGCAACAATGTGGATGGAGATAGTATAGTATGCTGAGTGAAATAAGTCCGTCAAGAGCAAGACAAATACCATACGATTCCACTGATATGTTGAATTTAAGAGACAAAACAAATAAGAAAGGGTGGGGGAGAGAAGCAAACCAAAAAACAGACTCTTAACTATAGAGAACAAATTAGTGGGTCCCCAGAGGGGAGGCGGGTGGGACGACGGGTGAAAGAAGTGATGGGGATTAAGGAGCGCACTTGTCATGATGAGCAGCAGGTGATGTACAGAATTGTTGAATCACTATGTTGTATGCCTGAAACTAGGCCAATTGCATAGCTCAGGTGAGAGACAATGCTTGCTCTGGGTAGTCCAGTGAAGATGGGAAGAGGCAAATGGCTCTCAGGGCAGAACTGCCAGAATTGGCTGATATATTGCTTGAGGGAAGGAAGAAAATTTCTAGGACCTTGCCTAAACAACTGGGTTGATCCTGGTGACACCTTCAGAACTGGGAAAGAATAGAAGAGGCATGGGCTTGGGGGAGAGATAGCAAATGCCATGTGCACTTGTGCATGTTAACTTGGGGACCCCTTTTAGTCATCTAATAGAGATGTCAAGGAGGCAACTGAGTTTACAGAGGTCAGAGGAGGGGTCACAGCTGGGGATATAAAGAGTGTCATGAGGCCCTGGGGGGCCCTTTGCAAAGTGCTACCCCAGGTTTCCAACACAATATTTCCCAGTTCTCCATGTGTCTGTCGCTGACCTGCCCTGAGAAAAACTTCACAGAATATTCATTTCAGTCTGATTTCCTACCCATGGGGGCTCTTCCTGGCTCTCTCCCTTTGTCATCAGTGTCTTCCTGAAACATAAATAGTATCAATACCCACCTAAACTAAATAAAATGAAATTGAGAATCTTCTTCAGTAAGGTTGTGACTTTGCATTCTAAGATAATCTATATGACTTCTGTATGATTTTTAAGAAGGATGGCTTCCAACCACCAGTCTGACTTTTGTCCCTTTCACCAGCCTTCACCTCTTCTTCATCCTCTCCTGAAACTCCTCATTCCCCTTTCCAGGTCCCTACCTGCCTTCTCATTCCTTGGAGGACCTAGATTTTGACCAGTTGCAACAAATCAATCCTTGGATTTTTAAAGCCTTACTTTATATTCAGGTATACTTGCTTTCCCTGAGAAAATTAAAGAAAAAAGATCTTGAGGATCAAATAAATGGCTCTCAGATGGTAGGATTTAAGCAGAATTCCTCCAGTCTTAACAAACAAGCAGGTTCCTTTCCTGTGGCCCTACTCTGTACATTTTTTGCTCACATTTTCCATCTTGAAAATTCCCTCCCCCATGAAATTCTAACATATATACTGGAACATGGATGAACCTAGAAGATATTATGCTAAGTGAAATAAGCCATCACAAAAAGACAAATATTGTATGATTCTGCTTATGTGAGGTATCTAGAGTAGTCAAATTCATAGAAACAGAAAGTAGAATGATGGTTTTCAGGGACTGAGAGAAATGGAGAGCTGTTTTTAATAAGGTTTAGAGTTTCAGTTATGCAAGATAAAAAAAGTTCTGGAGATTGGTTGCACAACAGTGAGAATATACTTACCACTACTGAATTGTATACTTAAAAATGGTTAAGATGGCAAATACTGGGGATCCCCAGGTGGCTCAACAGTTTAGCCCCTGCCTTTGGCCCAGGGCGTGATCCTGGAGTCCCTGGATCGCGTCCTGGGTAAGGCTCCCTGCATGGAGCCTGCTTCTCCCTCTGCCTGTGTCTCTGCCTTTCTCTCTCTCTCTCTTTCTCTCTCTCTCTCTCTCTCTAGGTCTCTTATGAATAAATAAATAAATAATCTTTAAAAAAAAGATGCCAAATTCTGTGTTATGTGTGTCTTACCACAATTAAAAAAATTTTTAAATATAAACTAGTAGCAATAAAACAAGGCAAAGACATTTTCAGCATGAAAGGATTCAATTTACTATGGCTTTGAAGATGGAGGCGCACACATGGCCAGGAATTCAAGTGTCCTCCGGAGGGTGGGCTCAGTTAGGAAATAGGTACCTAAGTGCTATAACCATAAGGAACTTAATTCTGCCAACAACCTAAAAGAATTTGGAAGTAGATTCTTCCTTAGATTGTCCACATAAGGACCTGCCTGACATCTTATTTTAGTATTGGGAGATCCCAAGGAGGAAGACCAGATGAATCATGACACACTTCTCATATACAAATCTGTATAATAAATATGAAATAATAAATAGTTGTTTAAGCTACTAAAAAAAAAAAAAAACCCTTCCTCAAACTCTAGTCCTCTTTTCTGTAATTCCACCTCTTCTTTCTTTACAGCCACATTATTTGATATTCAATGTCTACTTCTGCTCTTCCATTGACTCTACCTCTCCCCAAAGTATCAGTGACTTCCTTTAGTTCCTGGTTCTAATGGATATTCCAAAAGTTTTTTCTTCCTTGACCTCTCTGGCATTTGATGCTCCAGGCTACTTTATTTTTTTTTAATTTTTATTTATTTATGATAGTCACAGAGAGAGAGAGAGAGGCAGAGACATAGGCAGAGGGAGAAGCAGGCTCCACGCACCAGGAGCCCGATGTGGGATTCGATCCTGGGTCTCCAGGATCCCGCCCTGGGCCAAAGGCAGGTGCTAAACCGCTGCGCCACCCAGGGATCCCATGCTACTTTATTTTTTATGAAACTACTTGCTCCTTTGGATTCTGTAACCCAGTTCTCATCTTGCTTCCCTCTTACTTTTCCTGCTGCTTCTTTCCAGTCTCCTTTGTAGATTCTACAATCACTAATTAATTCTTAAAATTTTTGTCCTCCAGGGATCTGTGATTACCCTAGCTTTTCTACTCTATATATTCTCCTTGAAAAATATCACCTACTTTCATAGTTTCAATTCTTAATTATGTGTGTATTATTGACTCCAAACATAATTCTTTGGCTTATACCTCTTGGCTAAACTTGAGATCTACATATGCAATGTCTTAGGGGACAGTTACTCATAGAAACCCCAAAGGACTTCCAAGTGACTATATCTAATCATTCTCTCCTTACCAGATTTGCACATTTTCTTACAGTTGCTATCTTGACAAATATCAGTCTTTCTAACTCAGTCACCCAAAGTAGAAGAAAAAAGTGTTGTCCATACTCTGCTTCATCCCTCACCACCCTTGCCACAATCCAATTGCTTAGCCAATCCTAATATATTCTACCACTATCTTCTTAAGAGATAGTTTAATATCTCTTAAATCTGTCTTTATCTATATGTAGTATCATTCCTTAGTTTGTGCTCTTTCACTTCATACTTGATTATAATAATAGTCTCCTAACTATTTTCTTAGCTATTTCATAACTGGTCACCCTATCTTCATTTTGTTTCACTACAATTTATTCTCCACAGCACAGTGATCTTTCTAAAATGAAAAGCTGATAATATCACTTCCCTTGATTAAACTTCTATAATGGGTCTTCATTTTTTTTTTCAAGATAAAGATCAAATCTTTCTCTTGGCATGTGACACCCTACAAGGTCTGGCACTTGCCATACTCCCTAGTTCATCTTCTCTCTATGTACCTTTTGCTTGGGACATACCAAATTACTACAAATTCAGTAATATGTCAAGCTGTTCCTTATCTTTATTCCTTTGGACATGTTGTTCCTTTTGTCCATAATTCACTAATTCATTCTTCAAATTTTAGTCTCTTAAAAACCTGTTCTAATGGCAGTTGCATATAAGTGTCCTCCTTTTACCCATTAACATTGCACCATGTGTAAATTGATAGCACTGCCTTCCTCACAGTTCCCATTGAGAGTGGTCTTCTCTGACTCCGCCATTAGAATGTATACTCCTTGAGGATAGATGATGGGCCTTATTGACCTTGTACACCTAGTACCTAAACACAGTATCTGGCAGTGCAACAAGTATACTTTAATACATACATGCATGCATGAATGAATTGTCCTTTCATTCATTGCCCATTGAGAGCTGGCCATAGTTGAAAAGTGATAGCAAGACAAAGATATTATTTTTGCCAGCCTAGCAACGGTAATAATAATGATAATAATAATAATAATAACTAATACCATGGGCTGTGTTCTATGGCATTTTACCTTTGTGACTTCATTTAACTTAGAACATTCTTAAGGGATATAAATACTATAGGTATCCCATATTTTAAATGGGAAAACTGAATCAAGTAATTTGCCCCAAATTCACAGATATGCAATCAAGTTTCAAAACTCAGGGGCACCTGAATGGATGAGCTGGTTAAGTGTCTGACTGTTTATTCCGGCTCAAGTTATGATCTCAGGGTCATGAGATAGAGCCCTGAGTCAGGCTCTGCCCTGGGCATGCAGCCTGCTTAAGATTCTCTCTCCCTCTGCCCCTCACTCTGCTCACAAACCCACACACTCCCCTGTCCCCCCCCCCCCCCAAAAAATAGATTCAAAACTCAATCTTTCTGACTCCACGTATAAATGCCAACCATATGTAATAAACTATATCGACAGCTTAGGTTTTGAAGTACTCCCTATTAGACAATGTACAAGGCCAAAATTTTTGTTCAGAAAATTGAATATATCAGTATATGGTGAATATATGAAAATCAAATCATAAGAGAGAAAACCAATGTTTTTTCTTTCTTTTTTCCCAACAAAAACTGTCTGCATACCTGGTCTAATAAGCAAATAGCTATCTTCATCGCTGTTTATCTAACATATGTGTATGTGTATATATGTGTTCAAATAACTCACCATAAAGCAAATTTCAGAGTAACTATATTTTGAAAAGTAGCCCTTTCTTTTAATAATACTTGGACTTTTTAAATTTCGTAATAAAATGTAACATAGTTCCTGGACACAGAGAGGTATGATGAAATTGTCAAAAGCTCTAGAGAGCCCATCTGTTCTTCAGTGATATGGCTGCAGGTGAAAAGAGGGCTTGGGGACATGGTAGATTAATGAATACTTCAGACTCATGAGTCCTCATTGCAGTTTCATGCTTTGTACTGTCATTTTTATCTACCTTAGTTATTAGACTGCTTTGTAAGATTTTATTTGAAAATTTTATTTTAAATAAAACTTGAAAATCATTTAGATTGTGAAAGCAAATTTTCTATGACTGTGTGAGTAGTGCATTTTTCCCAGAAAAAAAATTGGGAGGGGCAGGTTTTCTTTTGGATCCTCCTTGCACATCTGCAAGTTTTTCTCCTTTTGGTTAATAAAGTCTCCTCTAGATTTGTTGAAAACTATAAGCCTGAGGTATAAAATAGACTTCTTCCATTTGATTATACAGTTTGAGTTCAGGACAGATGTTATGTTTGAATTGCATAAGTAAGATTATCAAGTGTAATTCTCAGCTACACTCCCTGGGTTCACATCCTAGCTCTGTTACTTTTAGTTGTGTGACCTTAGACAAATCATTTAGCTTTTCTGCACCTCCACGTCTTTATCTGTAAAATGAAATTAATAATAGAAGCTACCTTACAGTGCTGTGGTAAAGATTAAATGAATTTATAGAAAGCTCTTCAAACAGCCTGGCCAAACAGTATGAGCTCAATAATTGATCATTGTTATATTGTTCTTATTAGTTGTGAATGAGCATCCTAATCCTTGAATACCTAGTCATTCTCTATATCAGTAGTGCTCCTGGCCGGCTCCATGAATATGACATTATGCTTTTCACTTAAAGGCAGCCTAAAGTAACACAGCCTTTATCTAGTCCTCACCCTTATGAAGAGCCATTGGCAAGTCTGCAAATTTTACCAACTCAATGTAGGACCAAGTTGCTTGGGAATCCAGAAGCTTCCAAAATGATGCTGATCTATCTTTTCCACCATGCGTGTGCTATTTTCTGCCTGGGGATGTGGAACCAGATACGTTGTCACCTCTGGGAGGATTTTGTTGCTTTAACTGGAATGCAAAGAAAGAGCCACTGTTCAGCTTTTGGTTTGTGAGAGAGGATCTTGAAGCCCATGGCAAAACTGTAGTAATGAAAGTCAGAGTTTGCTCAGAAATAAGGTATTCCTAAAGTTCAATAGCTTGCCTTTTCAACGTAGGAGCAAAACTTGAAACTTTGACACATAAAACTTTATTATAAGCTGTAGATAGAAATGTAGGGATTACAATTTAAAGAAAGTTGCCACCCACTTACGTGATAAGAAGGAAGTGGAAAGAACTTCTGACTAAAGGAACAGTGGTCAGATAGGGAGACCTAAGGAAGATCAGATAAAGGAGAGAATGATCATGGGCTCCTTACTATATCCCCAGTACAGCAGCCAGGTGTGTGTGGAGATAGGTAGATTTTGCAGTAATAGATATTGTCACAAAAACCCTCAATATGTTGATGCAGAAATCAAGAGCATCCATGACAATGCAGTGTTCTGTTTCCCAGGCTGTCCAAGCCGGCCTTGCAGCAGAGTAGAGGACATGTCTGCAGAGATGAGCCTGGGATGGCACACTTGACTCTGCTATGGCACATCTGGCATGGTACTTTTATGATTAGAAGGAATCCAGAAACTTCTGGATGCCTCATGGAATCTGGACCTTATGTGCTGGTTGTGGATTTGCTAGAGGCAAAGATAGGCCAAGCAGGGAATGGAACAGAATCACTGGGGACCTAAAGCAGTAACAAGAGCCAATATCGGGCCTAATTCACAGTAGGCAATGGCCAAGCTCTTTGGGGGCAGTCACTATGCAGCACCCAACCTAGAGGAACAGAACCAAATTATAACAGCTGACGATCCATAGTAGCTTTAATGTGATTAGAGCCTGACTCCCAAAGACCAGGTGAGAGATGCACAGACTCAGAAGGAAGCAAAGGAGGACAACATGTAAATCACCCCTTTCCTGGATACCATTAGTTCATGCAAATATTATCCTGCTCAGACTCCATCAACTCCCTTGAGAGAGAAGTTAGAGCATTTGCAGTGTCTGATTATCTAGAAAAGACAGAGCTACCTTAATGGGTAGTTTAAGGTTTTCCAGTATTGCCAGAAATGAAAACTCCAGAGAAGATGAAATTAGTTACCAAAAAATTGAAAAGTACATATTTTGGCCCATCTAACTTATGAATTACCAAATTTGTGACCTGTTTGTACTATGAATGAGTATGCATAGTGTGATAGGAACAAAGAAGGCCGTTTTTTCAAATGTGGAGTTAGAAAAAGCTTCTCAGGGACACCTGGGTGGCTCAATGATTGAGTGTCTGCCTTCGGCTCAGGACATGATCCTGGGGTCCTGGGATCGAGTCCCACATCGGGGTCCCTGCAGGGAGCCTGCTTCTCCCTCAGCCTGTGACTCTGCCTTTCTCTGTGTGTCTCTCATGAATAAATAAATTAAATCTTAAAAAAAAAAAAAAAGCTTCCCAAAGGAGTAACATGGAAGGTACTTTTTGAAGGGCAAGCAGGTGTTATCCAGCTATGAGGAAGCAGAAGTATTTTCAGGAAATGCAAAAAACATGATCAAGGTACATTGGTAAAATCAAGAACAGCATGTTCAAGGAAAACAAAGTTGTCTAAGAGGAGGCCTGAGCCTAGGACCAAAGAGAAGCAGGCTGAACAAGTAGGCTGCAGGACCCTGCCAATGCCCTTAGAGGTTGTGACTGGCAGGGGCCTCTGAGTGGTTGGGGGCTGAAAACCTATGGGTCCCCTGTTCTCCAAGGGCACTGTGTACTCTACAGCAGAGAGGATGCACCCTGAGGATGCAACCACCCCTTAAGAGTTCATACAAAGGCTTGCTTCACTCTCCAAGCAACCCACAAATGGGTGCCTTCTCAATTTTGCATATAAGCATGATGTACATTAGCAGTGATCCTTTACATATGGTCAGACTATGGAAGACTTTGCAAGTTACTTTAAAGAATTTGGACTTTAAGAACAGTGAGCAACCACTGAAGGCTGTTGGACAGCAATATGACATGACAAAAGAAATTATTCCACAACAGCTGTATGCAGGGTAGATTGGAGCCAAGAGATTCAGGAAGTTACTGCAGTTGTCCAGGCATGAAGCAAAAAAAAAATAAAAAAAGAGATTCAATGGTATCCATGGTAACGGAAAGGGAAAGATATGGAAATTATTTTGAAGGCAGAAACAATAGGACTTGATTACTGATTGGATATGAGTGTATGGAAGAGGCAGCAGTAATAAATGACTCAGGGATTTTGAGCTTACAAAGCTATAAGAATAAATCTGAAATAGGGATGCTAATCAGGAAGGCTGCTTTGAGAAGGAAAATAGAGAGTTTGGCCTAAAGCATGATGAATTTCACATAATGATGTAATGTGTTAGTGGAAATGCTCTCTATACAGTAAAAAGGGGCGAGTCTAGGGCATTCTCCTTTTTTTTTTTTTTTTTACTATTCTTGCTCTCTCTCCATAATTTTGACTATGTCTGAGGATCTTTTTCTGAGGCTTTTGGGAATAAATTTACCACTTTCCTTGCTTTTAGTAAACTGTGAATAAGGTTACCATTATTATCACCATCAAACTTGTCTTCAAGGTAACACAAAGTATTTTCCAACACCTATTTCTATTTGTCACTTGTGTAGACAGTGCTCACAGTAACAGATTCCATGCCCTTGGGAGATTTACACTTTGTTACAGCCAATATTTATAGGATCAATACATAACACACAGAATAGAATGATAATCATTTAACTATATCTACATAAGATTAAAAGTATTTATACTCTACAGGAGGATATAGGGAAGAAGGAGAAGGAGGAGAAAAAGAGAAGAGGAATGGCAGTGTGCTAGATAAGACCAGTGGTGGGGGCAGCCCGGGTGGCTCAGCAGTTTAGCGCCACCTTCAGTCCAGGGCCTGATCCTGGAGACCCAGGATGGAGTCCCACGTCGGGGTCCCTGCATGGAGCCTGCTTCTCCCTCTGCCTCTCTCTCTCTCTCTCTCTCTCTCTCACTGCATCTCTCATTAATAAAATAAATAAAATCTAAAAAAAAAAAAAAAAAAAAAGACCAGTGGTGGGATGTTGGAGGTTGAAGATAAAAGAAAATTGACTAGAATTCCTTTTCTGGACAGTCCTGTCTCCTTAGAAAAGAAAGATGGATTTGGGATGCTGTTTACATGATAATAATGATTATTTTCATTTGTTTAAAACTTGAAACTCTCTTCCCATTCCTCTCCATGGATTCTAGGACTTGTACAAAACCAGGTAGCTATTCTTCAGGAAAGCCAGGCCTCAAACTCAACAAATTTCCAGTACTTCAGGTCGAATCATTTGAATGATGATAAGAAACACCACTGTATTTCATGAGAAATTTCAGCTACTTAAAAAACCTTAGAATGTAAGAACCCCCAAAATATTGTTAAGGGTAGCTTCTTTAGAAATCTCTTTTTCTCTGCCTTTTACAAAGTGAGGTCCTTCTGGAAGAAAGATCCCAAAGGTAAGCTGCTCATCTCTGCCCATTTGAGGTGCACATTTCCTTCATTCATACATCTGTTTGCCTTTGCTGCAGTTCCTTTTACGGAGCAGTTCTTTGAATCAGTGGGAAAACAACTACATGTTATATGGTCTCCCACTACTGTTTCCACTACAGTTTAACATTGTGGATCAAAATCTGGGCTCAGAGTCAGGTGATGTGGCCCACTGATGAGCAAGTTGTTTATCTTTTATGCCAGTGTTTCCTCTGCTGTTAAAGAGATTTACTTGGATGTATGTTGAGAAGATTAAGAAGTTCAGTCAAGATGATGCCCTGTGGATACAGGAACCATTCACAAGCAGTCAGCTGGTGCTGGCGGAGTCCCCATTCTCACCTATAGAAAATTCTGGATTAATTTAAGTTTCTTTGTAAGTTGTAGCCATCAAACTTATTCACCTTTTACTTGCATAATGTATTTTCTTTAAGTTTCCTTAAATTGTTCACTATACTAAATAGAGGACTTTTTTCAAGTATCTTTATCTTTCACTGCTAGTTCAATATATGAAAGCTTGATTTCTTAACTACCCACACAGTTTCCTCTGGGGCCTTAGCCTCACCAGTATTCTATGACTCATTGCTTTACTTTTCATAAATAGATGCTAAATAACTGTCCTTGATTCTGTTGGAAATGGCAGATAGAAATACTCAAGAAAAAACTTTAATTAATGCAGGTAGATTTTCCTCTTCTTTTTCCTCTCCTCTTTCTCTCTTGTTTTCTGCTCTTGCAATCTGCTTACCATAAACAGTGGTTTTTAATCTCTATCAGATAACTGTTCACTTTATTTCTCCTTCCCCACAATACACAGCCTTTTTATTGGGAGGAAAAGTGGGAGTCTTTGGACCTCTTCTCTCTTTCTTATTCTTCATTTTCCCACTTATTCCCACACTGTATCTCTCCTCTCCTATTTATTCTCTCCTCCTTGTGACTAGGTCAACCATGTGTCATTATTGGCCCCAGAAAAAGTTACTTCCTCCTACCAGAGACCTACTCCATTTATCATCTTTTTTTTATTGTAATGATCCCTGGGAATCCTTAACAGTTCAGACTCAAGGAAAATAAAGATACCCAGGGCAATTCCAAGCCCAACTTCAGAGCAGAGACTGGAGGCAGTGAGAGCCATTGCATTCCAATTAAGATGGTGGCCTAAAGACAACAGTGGAAAACAGAGAACACAAGTTGGGGATGGATACCATATTCCTTCCAGACAGTTTCTCCATGAGACTCTCATGTTTCTGTACACCTCACAAGCAGAGGCAATGACTCCCTTTGTTGTGGACTATCTATCAAGGATGTTTGTATATAAGGTCAGAAAGCGCCTTGGAAGATAGAGTGTTCCTTGCAGAGCAAATGGCTGGCCTACTTATTGTCCATTGTAGTGGCTTTGGGCTCCCTGAGCTCAGGGTTCCTCTCCTGCCATGCAACCTACTGCATATGCAGATGTCACCTGGCCCTTTCTGTGGCAGTCTGCAGAATTGGGGCTCAGTGAACTGCCACAAGAAAATTCTGATGCTCTGCTATTTCTCTGAGTAATGAAGTTATCTGAGTTATCTGTCTCTGACCCAGGAGTCTTGAGTCTTCTGACAGTATCTATAAAGCCAGAGCAGGCTAATGTATTAGATTACAACTAGAGTAGAATCTCAGCCCTTCACAGCTCTTGAGAATTTCCAGACATTATGATACTTTAGGCAGTCAGTAAAAATATTAGGCAAGATCAAAACATAGAGGCAAACTTTTTTTCTCTATCAATATCTTGAAATAGTTAAATACATCTCCCCCTCCCTGTCAGCTCCCAACTCCATCTCATCTAATGTACTTTCTTAACCTTGATAATGATGGGCTTTCACAGCCCATTTATTCAGTAGAGTGGATTTCTAAAACCCATTTCCAGATTACAGTTTGTGTGCCAGGATTACATTTGGTTTTTATTAATAAAGGAGTCGAGCAGCAGATTAGGGCTGACTTTTCAATCACTTAGCAAATGCATCCTGAGCAACTTCATGCTGGTGTGTTAAGTGCTGCACAAAGCAGCCTCAGTTCTCAGGGCATTTTAACTTCCTTCACTCCAATAAAGAAAAACTTCCCTATAAAAAGAACCCAAATGTTCAAGCCACTCATTCTCAGCAGTAACCAGGAGAAACATGTTTATAAGAGGGCTTTTAAAAGTATGCTCCCTCATCTATCCTGCTCCTAAACAGAAAAGCAATAACAGGACCCAGAGTCAATATCCTTTTGATATATATTTTTTTTTAAATTTTTATTTATTTATGATAGTCACACACACAGAGAGAGAGAGAGAGGCAGAGACACAGGCAGAGGGAGAAGCAGGCTCCATGCAGGGAGCCCGACGTGGGATTCGATCCCGGGTCTCCAGGATCGCGCCCTGGGCCAAAGGCAGGCGCTAAACCGCTGCGCCACCCAGGGATCCCCCTTTTGATATATTTTTTAAAGATTTTATTTATTTATTCATGAGAGACAGAGAGAGAGGCAGAGACACAGGCAGAGGGAGAAGCAGGCTCCCCGCGGGGAGTCCCATGTGGGACTTGATCCCGGGTCTCCAGGATCACACCCTGGGCTGAAGGCGGCGCTAAACCGCTGAGCCACCCAGGCTGCCTTCCTTTTGATACTTTAAAAACCTCCAACTTTTAAGGAACTCAAAGACTGAAGTGCCCAGAACTACTACACCACATCTTTCTGGTACTGCTGATTCATAGTAATAATAAAATAAAACCTTTTAGGGCACCTGGGTGGCTCAGTGGTAGTGTCTGTCTTTGGCTCAGGTCATGACCCCGGGGTCCCAGGATAAAGTCCCACATCGGGCTCCCCGTGCCTGCGTCTCCTTCTGCCTGTCTCTGCCTCTCTCGGATTCTCTTGTGAATGAATAAATGAAATATTTTATAAAATAAATAAAACCTTACTATCTGTTATTTCCAGTTAATTCAAAATATAATGATTATTTATTAGGGGATGAAAGCAGTGAATCATGGGAAGGCCTTAAAAACTCAGAAAGGTGTCATGTGAACACAGACATAACATGGGCAACAGGGGAGGGGCAAGACGGCAGAAGAGTAGGGTCTCCAAATCACCTGTCTCCACCAAATTACCTAGAAAACCTTCAAATTATCCTGAAAATCTATCAATTCGGCCTGAGATTTAAAGAGAGACCGGCTGGAATGCTACAGTGAGAAGAGTTCGCGCTTCTATCAAGGTAGGAAGACGGGGAAAAAGAAATAAAGGAACAAAAGGCCTCCAAGGGGGAGGGGCCCGCGAGGAGCCGGGCTGAGGCCGGGGCGAGTGTCCCCAGGACAGGAGAGCCCCGTCCCGGAGGAGCAGGAGCTGCACCGACCTTCCCGGGGGAAAGGGGCTCCAGGGAGGTGGAGCAGGACCCAGGAGGGCGGGGATGCCCTCGAGCTCCCGGGGACACTGACAGACACCTGCGCCCCGGGAGAGCGCCCCGAGCTCCCTAAGGGCTGCAGCGCGCACGGGGGACCCGGAGCAGCTCGGAGGGGCTCGGGGGCGGCTCCGCGGAGGGGGCTGCGGGGCGGGAGCGCGAATCCACCAGCGCAGGCCCCGGAGCACAGGGCGCCGGGACACAGCCCAGGATCCGGCCTCCCCCGGGACAGGCAGAGGCCGGAAGGGCCCAGGACAGCGAGGACGCTCCTGCCCCAGCTGAGCAGATCAGCGGCCCCGCCCGGAGCCTCCAGGCCCTGCAGACCGAGAGCTCCGGAGTTCCTGCGGGGGCTGAATCCAGGGCTCCAGAGCTGGCCCCGCCACTGGGGCTGTTCCTCCAGGGGCCTCACGGGGTAAACAACCCCCACTGAGCCCTGCACCAGGCAGGGGCACAGCAGCTCCCCCAAGTGCTAACACCTGAAAATCAGCACAACAGGCCCCTCCCCCAGAACACCAGCGAGACGGACAAGGTCCAGGGGAAGCCAAGGGACTTAAAGTACACAGAATCAGAAGATACTCCCCCGTGGTTCTTTTTTTTTTTTTTGTTTTGTTTTGTTTTGTTTTGCTTTTTGATTTGTTTCCTTCCCCCACCCCTTTTTTTCTCCTTTCTTTCTCTTTTTCTTCTTTTTTTTTTCATTTTTTTTCTTTCTTCCCTTTTTTTTCTCTTTCTCTTTTCTTTCCTTCTTTCTCTCCTCTTTCTCTTTTTCCCAATACAACTTGCTTTTGGCCACTCTGCACTGAGCAAAATGACTAGAAGGAAAACCTCACCTCAAAAGAAAGAATCAGAAACAGTCCTCTCTCCCACAGAGTTACAAAATCTGGATTACAATTCAATGTCAGAAAGCCAATTCAGAAGCACTATTATACAGCTACTGGTGGCTCTAGAAAAAAGCATAAAGGACTCAAGAGACTTCATGACTGCAGAATTTAGAGCTAATCAGGCAGAAATTAAAAATCAATTGAATGAGATGCAATCCAAACTAGAAGTCCTAACGACGAGGGTTAACGAGGTGGAAGAATGAGTGAGTGACATACAAGACAAGTTGATAGCAAAGAGGGAAACTGAGGAAAAAAGAGACAAACAATTAAAAGACCATGAAGATAGATTAAGGGAAATAAACGACAGCCTGAGAAAGAAAAACCTACGTTTAATTGGGGTTCCCGAGGGCGCCGAAAGGGACAGAGGGCCAGAATATGTATTTGAACAAATTCTAGCTGAAAACTTTCCTAATCTGGGAAGGGAAACAGGCATTCAGATCCAGGAAATAGAGAGATCCCCCCCTAAAATCAATAAAAAACCGTTCAACACCTCGACATTTAATAGTGAAGCTTGCAAATTCCAAAGATAAAGAGAAGATCCTTAAAGCAGCAAGAGACAAGAAATCCCTGACTTTTATGGGGAGGAGTATTAGGGTAACAGCAGACCTCTCCACAGAGACCTGGCAGGCCAGAAAGGGCTGGCAGGATATATTCAGGGTCCTAAATGAAAAGAACATGCAACCAAGAATACTTTATCCAGCAAGGCTCTCATTCAAAATGGAAGGAGAGATAAAGAGCTTCCAAGACAGGCAGCAACTAAAAGAATATGTGACCTCCAAACCAGCTCTGCAAGAAATTTTAAGGGGGACTCTTAAAATTCCCCTTTAAGAAGAAGTTCAGTGGAACAGTCCACAAAAACAAGGACTGAATAGATATCATGATGACACTAAACTCATATCTCTCAATAGTAACTCTGAATGTGAACGGGCTTAATGACCCCATCAAAAGGCGCAGGGTTTCAGACTGGATAAAAAAGCAGGACCCATCTATTTGCTGTCTACAAGAGACTCATTTTAGACAGAAGGACACCTACAGCCTGAAAATAAAAGGTTGGAGAACCATTTACCATTCGAATGGTCCTCAAAAGAAAGCAGGGGTAGCCATCCTTATATCAGATAAACTAAAATTTACCCCAAAGACTGTAGTGAGAGATGAAGAGGGACACTATATCATACTTAAAGGATCTATTCAACAAGAGGACTTAACAATCCTCAATATATATGCTCCGAATGTGGGAGCTGCCAAATATATAAATCAATTATTAACCAAAGTGAAGAAATACTTAGATAATAATACACTTATACTTGGTGACTTCAATCTAGCTCTTTCTATACTCGATAGGTCTTCTAAGCACAACATCTCCAAAGAAACAAGAGCTTTAAATGATACACTGGACCAGATGGATTTCACAGATATCTACAGAACTTTACATCCAAACTCAACTGAATACACATTCTTCTCAAGCGCACATGGAACTTTCTCCAGAATAGACCACATATTGGGTCACAAATCGGGTCTGAACCAATACCAAAAGATTGGGATCGTCCCCTGCATATTCTCAGACCATAATGCCTTGAAATTAGAACTAAATCACAACAAGAAGTTTGGAAGGACCTCAAACACGTGGAGGTTAAGGACCATCTTGCTAAAAGATAAAAGGGTCAACCAGGAAATTAAGGAAGAATTAAAAAGATTCATGGAAACTAATGAGAATGAAGATACAACCATCCAAAATCTTTGGGATGCAGCAAAAGCAGTCCTAAGGGGGAAATACATCGCAATACAAGCATCCATTCAAAAACTGGAAAGAACTCAAATACAAAAGCTAACCTTACACATAAAGGAGCTAGAGAAAAAACAGCAAATAGATCCTACACCCAAGAGAAGAAGGGAGTTAATAAAGATTCGAGCAGAACTCAACGAAATCAAGTCCAGAAGAACTGTGGAACAGATCAACAGAACCAGGAGTTGGTTCTTTGAAAGAATTAATAAGATAGATAAACCATTAGCCAGCCTTATTAAAAAGAAGAGAGAGAAGACTCAAATTAATAAAATCATGAATGAGAAAGGAGAGATCACTACCAACACCAAGGAAATACAAACGATTTTAAAAACATATTATGAACAGCTATACGCCAATAAATTAGGCAATCTAGAAGAAATGGACGCATTCCTGGAAAGCCACAAACTACCAAAACTGGAACAGGAAGAAATAGAAAACCTGAACAGGCCAATAACCAGGGAGGAAATTGAAGCAGTCATCAAAAACCTCCCAAGACACAACAGTCCAGGGCCAGATGGCTTCCCAGGGGAATTTTATCAAACGTTTAAAGAAGAAACCATACCTATTCTCCTAAAGCTGTTTGGAAAGATAGAAAGAGATGGAGTACTTCCAAATTCGTTCTATGAAGCCAGCATCACCTTAATTCCAAAGCCAGACAAAGACCCCACCAAAAAGGAGAATTACAGACCAATATCCCTGATGAACATGGATGCAAAAATTCTCAACAAGATACTGGCCAATAGGATCCAACAGTACATTAAGAAAATTATTCACCATGACCAAGTAGGATTTATCCCTGGGACACAAGGCTGGTTCAACACCCGTAAAACAATCAGTGTGATTCATCATATCAGCAAGAGAAAAACCAAGAACCATATGATCCTCTCATTGGATGCAGAGAAAGCATTTGACAAAATACAGCATCCATTCCTGATCAAAACTCTTCAGAGTGTAGGGATAGAGGGAACCATCCTCGACATCTTAAAAGCCATCTATGAAAAGCCCACAGCAAATATCATTCTCAATGGGGAAGCACTGGGAGCCTTTCCCCTAAGATCAGGAACAAGACAGGGATGTCCACTCTCACCACTGCTGTTCAACATAGTACTGGAAGTCCTAGCCTCAGCAATCAGACAACAAAAAGACATTAAAGGCATTCAAATTGGCAAAGAAGAAGTCAAACTCTCCCTCTTCGCCGATGACATGATACTCTACATAGAAAACCCAAAAGTCTCCACCCCAAGATTGCTAGAACTCATACAGCAATTCGGTAGCATGGCAGGATACAAAATCAATGCCCAGAAGTCAGTGGCATTTCTATACACTAACAATGAGACTGAAGAAAGAGAAATTAAGGAGTCAATCCCATTTACAATTGCACCCAAAAGCATAAGATACCTAGGAATAAACCTAACCAAAGATGTAAAGGATCTATACCCTCAAAACTATAGAACACTTCTGAAAGAAATTGAGGAAGACACAAAGAGATGGAAAAATATTCCATGCTCATGGATTGGCAGAATTAATATTGTGAAAATGTCAATGTTACCCAGGGCAATATACACGTTTAATGCAATCCCTATCAAAATACCATGGACTTTCTTCAGAGAGTTAGAACAAATTATTTTAAGATTTGTGTGGAATCAGAAAAGACCCCGAATAGCCAGGGGAATTTTAAAAAAGAAAACCATATCTGGGGGCATCACAATGCCAGATTTCAGGTTGTACTACAAAGCTGTGGTCATCAAGACAGTGTGGTACTGGCACAAAAACAGACACATAGATCAGTGGAACAGAGTAGAGAATCCAGAAGTGGACCCTGAACTTTATGGGCAACTAATATTCGATAAAGGAGGAAAGACTATCCATTGGAAGAAAGACAGTCTCTTCAATAAATGGTGCTGGGAAAATTGGACATCCACATGCAGAAGAATGAAACTAGACCACTCTCTTTCACCATACACAAAGATAAACTCAAAATGGATGAAAGATCTAAATGTGAGACAAGATTCCATCAAAATCCTAGAGAAGAACACAGGCAACACCCTTTTTGAACTCGGCCATAGTAACTTCTTGCAAGATACATCCACGAAGGCAAAAGAAACAAAAGCAAAAATGAACTATTGGGACTTCATCAAGATAAGAAGCTTTTGCACAGCAAAGGATACAGTCAACAAAACTCAAAGACAACCTACAGAATGGGAGAATTTATTTGCAAATGACATATCAGATAAAGGGCTAGTTTCCAAGATCTATAAAGAACTTATTAAACTCAACACCAAAGAAACAAACAATCCAATCATGAAATGGGCAAAAGACATGAACAGAAATCTCACAGAGGAAGACATAGACATGGCCAACATGCATATGAGAAAATGCTCTGCATCACTTGCCATCAGGGAAATACAAATCAAAACCACAATGAGATACCACCTCACACCAGTGAGAATGGGGAAAATTAACAAGGCAGGAAACCACAAATGTTGGAGAGGATGCGGAGAAAAGGGAACCCTCATACACTGTTGGTGGGAATGTGAACTGGTGCAGCCACTCTGGAAAACTGTGTGGAGGTTCCTCAAACAGTTAAAAATAGACCTGCCCTACGACCCAGCAATTGCACTGTTGGGGATTTACCCCAAAGATACAAATGCAATGAAACGCCGGGACACCTGCACCCCGATGTTTATAGCAGCAATGGCCACGATAGCCAAACTGTGGAAGGAGCCTCGGTGTCCATCGAAAGATGAATGGATAAAGAAGATGTGGTTTATGTATACAATGGAATATTCCTCAGCTATTAGAAATGACAAATACCCACCATTTGCTTCAACGTGGATGGAACTGGAGGGTATTATGCTGAGTGAAGTAAGTCAGTCGGAGAAGGACAAACATTATATGTTCTCATTCATTTGGGGAATATAAATAATAGTGAAAGGGAATATAAGGGAAGGGAGAAGAAATGTGTGGGAAATATCAGAAAGGGAGACAGAACGTAAAGACTGCTAACTCTGGGAAACGAACTAGGGGTGGTAGAAGGGGAGGAGGGCGGGGGGTGGGAGTGAATGGGTGAGGGCACTGGGGGTTATTCTGTATGTTAGTAAATTGAACACCAATAAAAAATAAATTAAAAAAAATAAATAAAAGAATAATTTAAAACAAAAAACAAACAAACAAACAAACAAAAAACATGGGCAACAGACACAAAGAGACACACAGACACATCCACACAGATGCACACACATTTTCACATCAACTTGAATCATGGCATTTCTTAAACAATGGCACTCAAATGACAAATGCATTTTACAGTTCAACAAAAGCTATAATGTGTCCTCAGTCCCTCTGAGACTGTGTAATCTCCAATTCAGTTTAGAAATTAACCTCCAACCCCAAACAGTACTGACCACCTTAGTTTCAACCACAGCCTTCAGAGTCAGAAGGCAAGAAGAGTGGTGTAGCCTGGTTATGTGTGGAGATGGCGTAAGTGTGACACCTCAGTGACTTCTACTACCCAGGTACCCAGCCACCCACCCCTGAGGTGGTGAAGAGTTTATAGGGATGGAATACTCTCAGGACTTGCATTCTTTCTGTGAGGAAAAAGCTATTCTCCTCTCTCTGACCTACCCCACTATTCACAGCTTGCTGCTTTTATCAATACTGCCTGTTTTCTTTGTGCTGGTTTCCCTGCAGTAGCGAGTGACACAGGCTGTGCTGCTTGCTCTCTTGGCCTCAAGACAAGAATGAGGATGAGTATCCAACTATGAAGAAAGATCTTTTCTCTGGTTGCATAACTGAATGCAAAAAATCATGAAAGACCTACATAGACCCCAAAAAGATGGAGGAATTAGCCTAAAGTTAATGACACTTTCATGATGGCAAAGGCTTCTGGGTAGGTCTTGATTTGGACGTTGTCTCAGCTAAAAGCCAGAGCTATGTATATAACTATACACACTGCCTCCACTAAGTGAGAGGGCTGAAAAAAATGAAGTAAGGCATAGGAGAGAGAGAGTTAAGTCATTCCCAGGTGACCAGTGCTGACTGGAAAAAAACAAAATCTCCAGAAGTTCCAGCCTTATAGAGATTCAGCAGTAGTACTTAGGGAGAGGAGTAACTAGAATAAAGAAATACAGCTGATAGAAACTCATCTTAAAAGTGTGAACTCGAAGCAATTGTAGACAGAGCCTAAGAATTCTCAATGGTTTAAGAACTCTGATCCAAAAAGTAACCACCCCAATACAGACTTATGAGAAACATGGAATAGCATGCCACATAGAAGAACAACAAAATCACGTTGATGAATTAGATGAAAAGTAAGAAGAAAAATGGAGACCTATACATGGATGGAGCAGAAGCATTTCCCTTTTCCCTGGCTAAATCTATTGACAGTTCTCTAATAAGTCAAGATACTGTGATTGCTTGAGTACATACTATTTGTAGTTTCTGTGTGCATGTGCCTGTGCATATTTAACTGTTAACTATTCAGAACTTGGGTGTAATACATTTTTTGATATGGGTTTAATTATCCTCACTTAACTTTTTGTTTTCATTGTAACCACCAATGTGAAACTCCTCAGCAAATACTGTGATGAATAAATGATCTGAACTGGATGTACCCAATGGACAACCAAAACCAAGATTCTGGTGATTAAACAAACATTAGCAAAGCCCTTCCAGAATGTTGCTTCACCAGGATTATTTCTATCCAGGTATGCCACACTACATACTGGCAGATCACAGGGCTACAGAAGAAGGGTCCCAAGAGATCTGGTTACCATACATAACTCTCCTCAAAGACAGTGTGATTACACAGAACTAAATGACCTTCCTATCCCCACATCATCTTCATCAGCCTGACATGTGCCTGAAGGTCTTCACTCCCTTTGTTAAAGCAAGCATAATGTTAAAATGTAATGGGGAACAAGGATGATTAACACTGTCAGCTCTTAGTGTCTACACAAACATCTTCATATCAACAAGTAAGGGGTATTGAATACAGTGAAGATGTTTTAAACTTGACCCAGTGCACAAGTACAAATGTAATTGTGAACTTAAAAAAACTTTGCAGTCACAACAGTACTAGAAGAACTGAAATATTAGGTTACTGCAGGCATGATACAGGGTTGCTTTAATGGTGGACGATAATGAGGCAATAGATTTAGTGGAATAGAAGAGTTAGGGGCCATCATTGCCAGTGAGCATTAGAGCATTTAAAAGAATAGGAAAGGAAAGGGAATCAGCTGATTCTGAAAAACAAAATGTCACAAGGCTGCCCTAGGTGGCCCCAATGCTTCCACTTAGCCTTTGGTATTTTTGTTGCAGGCTTCAGGGGGATAAAATGTGAAGGAAACATGGACAAATATAAAATATCCTACCTTCTTGAACACAAAATATGGAGACAGTGGATGCTCAGTTCACTAATTTTTGAGTTCCTATTCTGTGTCAAGCCCTGAGCCCAGCAATCTCCTTCCACGGGGTCAAGGAATGGGCCCAAGAACACATGATACCGTAGCAACATACCAGTGAAAATACCTTATGCCCCACCAACACTGAACCTTCTATTTTAAATATTCCCAAGATCCATCTCCAATAGAAACAGACTTTTCTTCACACTTCTGAGAAAGGGCTGTAATTACTGAATATTTATTTATTGCCATAAAGTTTAGCAATATCATACAAAACTGAAGCAGTAGAAAAGAAACAAAATGGACGTTCAATGGGCATTCAAGTTCTTTTTCTTGAAAGACTATCATCTACTTGACATCTGAACAGAATATCTTAATACTCTCAATTCCATCTGCCAAAATGAACTTTAATAATGTCTTTAAAAGTTGGAAAAAATAACACCAACCAAGGCATGATGATACCTTTATCTGGTTGGGAAGCTCCTTACTTCAAATTTAAGGAAGGGTGGAGCTTAAGTGGGACCTTGCATGGTCACGGGGTGCTGGCTTTTTCTGTCTTGGTCACAGAGCGCCACCTACTGTATCTGCCCCACTCTGTCCTCACAATCCTCACTTCTGCGGGCCAAGCATCTCAAATGCTCAAGGCTTTGAAAGCCCTGGGGCCACTTCCAATATGTATAAGGATCAATTGGATAAGTGTGTCTTGGACCGCGGGAGAAGGAAACAGGAAGGAAAGGTCATCTTTGAAGGTTGGAAAGAGGAATATATTGGAGATTCAGGAGAGTTTTAGACTTCTTTTACCACCCAGACACCTGGTCTGACATAGTCTGCTTTAGTCTACTTTCTCAGTCTTATGTGCCACCAGTCCTCTGTACCAAGACCGCACCAGATCAGATTCCTCACTGTGTCCTATATTGTTTCCCATGGTTTTGCCCATTCCATTCCCATTGCCTTGGCCTCACCATTTAGTCCAAATCTATCTTTTAAGACTAGTTGAGAGTGCTTATTTCTCTACATGAAAGCTTTCTTGTCAGTCTTTACAGTGCTTCATATCACACATGGTCAATACCAATTATTTATCAGTGAAATGGCCTACTGGCATCACTTACAAGTTTTCTTATGCAATTCTTTTCTGGTCCTATAAATAGTCTCATGCTTTGGGAATGACATTGCCAGCGGGTTTTTAAGTTTCTGGAAGGCAGCAGTGACATGAGATTTATCCCTGTCACACAGCACCAAAAGTAGGGCCTTGGATCTGACAGGAATTTTTTCTTTATTTCATCATTTCTTCTCCAAACTTATTTCATTATATACTGTGTAATCCTTCATAGGAGCTTTTCTTTGGAGAGAGGTCTGAATTCAGTTGTTACCCACATACACTGTATTCTCTTATCCACAGTAGATAGGAAGATGGGGTGAGTATAGGCAAAACCAAAGAATTCGTAATTTTTTCTTTGCTTCTAGGGGTTCCTCACTATCCAATAAGCCAATAAGCTTAATTTTAATTATCCAGCCATGCTATGGAAATTCTTGAATTCTTTGTTTTCATTAATGTTAAAGATAATATAGCCAGCTCTGAAATATAGCAGCTAAGACCATAAATTTTAGAGAATGAAATAAAACTAAGTTTAATTTCCATCTCTACCATTTAAATCCCATGTAACCTTGGGCATGTTTCCCAACATCATTAGATTTGTTTCTTCATATGTAAAATAAAGATAACATTCCCCTAATGGGATATTTGTGAGGACAAAATGAGTAATATGTGCAAAGAACTTATCACAGTGCTTAATAGTAAGCAGACTTGGTGGTAGTGTTTATAGTCACAAGGCCTAGCAGGGAGACCACAGAAAGTACTCAAAACACACACACACACACACACACACATACACACACACACACACACACTGATAATAGACAAGAATAGATCCATCTCATCCCAGACCCAATGAACAGATCTAGTCAACCAAGCAATGGGTGGCAGGAATACGTAAAGACACAACTCCAGGCCCCATTCCTCAATGCATATCATTTGTCCCCAAAACTCATTGATGACAATCTCCTCCTCCTGCTCTCATCTTCTCTGTCTGAACTGTCCTCCCAGATCCTGCTTCTGGTCACTTCCGATTTGATGTTACAGTAGGACATGCCCCTATAGTCTGGCCAGTATGCTCTTAGACCCAGTTGAGCAGTCATAGTCTCAGTACACATACTCTGTACTCTGAGAGAAAGGTTTCTCTCCCTCCCATTCTGTCCAGGGAAGCCCTTCTGATCTCTTCAAGGAAGGGTGATGGACCACAAATATCCAAATGAGTAACTAGCTAACAAAAGCAAAAATTTCAGTCATCTACTTGAGAGATGAATTTACATTCAACTTTGTGATTATATTTTCACTGGTTGCTGAGAAATAAAGTATTCCACATTCTAATATGTATACTAGTCTGTCCACTACTAGAGACTAATGTTCAGTATTGTTCATTTCTAACACAACATATATGTCCTATAAATGGATGTGCCAAAGCCTCTTGCAATGGAATGCTGATTACCCACAGATGGAGGACCAAAAAGGTGTGAGCTTGTCAAAGTTGGTCCCTGCTTTATTTTGTTTTTAGGTTTTTTTGTTTTGTTTTGTTAATTTTTTTAGCACCATTCCCTGGTAAATTGATTCTGAGAATCATTGTTTTCCGGTTGTCAATGAACAATTCCTCAGGTGTGGACTAACGTTGTCTTAAGGTGTTTTAAGTGCAAAAAAGTAGAAGGCTTAAAATACCATACCTCCCAATGGTGTTTACACTTCTATATGGGACTCTGGAAGAGAGTCCCACAAGAATGAATCTCTCAGGGTAAGATTTCAGATATCTTGACAGAGGTTGAAAATTACATCTGTTTCTGAAATTCTATCATTTTGGGGCTCACTTACTCCACTGTCTACAAATGTTAGAGCTCAATGCAGACTGAAAGTAATAGAAACATGGAGATTAATATGTAAAATATGCGGTTCTCTTCTTTCACTTAATTTCTGAGGTTAGAAGCAGAGTCATAGTTCCCAGCTGCTCTAACAAGAATTTTAGAACAACCAAAGCCAGCTGTGGAAAATCCTCCCATGGTTTGGCTTCTGCAGCTGCCTTTGTATGAAAAGTTAACAGCTCCTTTCCCTCAGGTAAAACCTGCAAAGGCTGTTCTAATAACTTTGAAAGACTATCATTTTGATACTGAAATCACCAACACAGAGAGAAAGTAGAAATGTCCCTTTTGACAGGCAGAATGAATCCTAAAGACTGAGCATGAAACTACATAACTCAGCCTCCTATTATTTCCAGGGGGCTAAGGGCACCATTTAGTGAGCTCCATGGCCCTTACATTCAAATATTGTGTTGCCCCTATGCTCAGTTCAGTATCACAAAACTCACCACTTCATTTTGCTAGCAAGTTTCGCTTTGTTTTTTACAAGTATACCTTGGAGGAAACTGTGAAGAAAGACAAAAGTGTAGTAAAAATGCACAATAGGATATTAAGAATGGATGTAGCTTGGCCAAGATGCCAGAGTGCCATAGAGGAGGAGTGAACATGGTGGGAATGCTGAGCATGGCTCAGGTGGAGAGCCTCGAGGAAAACTGGACACAACTCTGGCCAGGAAATAAAGGACCTGCAATAGGGGATGGTGAAAGGAATTAAGTCCCCATCCTGGATGTTAGGGAGCATTTGAACCTTGGGTATCAGAGTGAGCTTAAATGGAATGATTCCTGTTCACTAAGTCACCTTAGGCAAAGTCAAAGACTTTCACTCTATGAGAAATGCAAAGACAGAAGAGAGATTTCTAGCTTCATATAGTAGCCTCTGAATTGATGTTTTATCCTAATTAAGCCTTAATCTAAGAGTTCCTTGACCCATATAACCCAAGATTTATTTCTGGAAGGAAATATGCTAACCCAGAAATATTCCATGAAAGTAACTACCTGGTAAATTTGTGGGGAAAAACCCTTCCTACAGAGTTATTAAATAGAAAAGCTGAAAGAAGTTCTATTCTAAAGTCAATAGACTAAAATCAAACTATCATGGTATAGTGTGGGATAATGCAGAGAATGTCAATTGGTGCAGGTGGTAAGGAAATAAATTATCTCTGGCATCTTTTCCAAACTATACATATCATCCCACACATAGATTCTGATGGGCCCCAAGGGAAAATCTCCCACCTTCTCATCCCAGAGAAGAATGAATGAATCCTAAAGACTGAGCATAAAACTACATAACTCAGCCTCCTATTGATTGATGGGCAAGAATCATCACATTTGCTGAGTGAAAAAGGATGAGAAATGAGCAAAATGAGAAAAATCACTGGCCTATAGTCAGATGAAACAAGAATCAAATTTGGATTCCCACACATACTAAGTACTTGTTTGGGGCTACTATTTAATTTCTCTCTGCATCTATTTCCTTGTCTTCAGGAAAGGGAGACAATAGTGAAAGCTACCTTACAAGTTTAATGTAAATATTAAATGAGCTATATGATAATGATATTAAACAAATGTTAGTGGAATCTGAATTATGTGACATTTTATCAAATAAATCAGACTCTACTCACTGTTTTCATTTTACCTTATTTTTATTCATATCAATTTTCCCTGGTTTGTGCTAAAAGGATTTCCTGGCTTGCATAATTTCAATGAGTTTGTGGGAAAGGAAGCTCTCAAAGGAAAGACTCTTTGCCTTATATCTGATGGAATCATTGGCATAGAATTTAGGAAGTTAAGAAAAAATAACTCGTTTACAATTATTTGATTCAGCATGGAAATTTCCTTTAGGTTTGGATTTCTTTTTGTTGATGTCATTGGCACAAAGTAAAATGCTGAATATAAAGGTATGAATTCAGCATTAATAGAGCAAAGTGTGAGACTGTACCAACCAACCTAAATTTTAGTCTCATTGATGTTATCAATTAACTTGAAGTTGGACAAATAATTTTCTCATACTATGAGGTAGTCTACCCAAAAGTCTAAGGAATGCCACTTACCCATCAACATAAATAAATATGGCATAATTGCAATGTAGAACACCACCACATAACTAGGCTTCTGTAAGTCTATACTTTTAGGAATAGAGTCCTGCTTTCCTTTTTCTATTTATGTATCACTAATATTTATGTATTATTAATATGTATCATAGTCAACATTGATGTATATACCGGGAACCCCACAAAATGTGAAGTTTAGTGGATCAGATGAGAAGATTATACTAAGATTGACATACTCCTTTCTCCACTTCATGGTTTATTCACCTAAGTGAAGGTTACTGTGCTCTTTGGGAATTCATTGGGGCCTTTGGTGAAACTGACCAAAAAAAAAAAAAAAATCAATTTCTTAGAACTAATAATCATGTTGGAATCTTTAGAACCCCAGAAAAGAGCCAGCTGTAAAAGGAAACTCCAGAGTATTGAAGATCTCCCAAGGAATTATCTTCTTTTTTCCCATCACATACCTCTCTTCCTGATCTACCTAAGATTCTGAGCAAAGAAATAATAGAGCTAAATTAAGATAAGTGTGAGTTTATCATTATCTCTCTAAGCAAAATTATGCCCAGGCTTGACAAGCTGCATTTCTTCAGCATCTATGCTGTCATAAAGTCCAGTTTCATTTAGCTGGGGTTGAGAAAATTGGGCAGAGTCAAAGTGAAGATCTAGCAAAGAGTTTTGGATACACTCCAGAGAGAAAGCTGAAGCCATTAGTCACCAGAACAACAAATGAAATAAAATCATTCTAGAGTTTGCTCCTTCACCTCTTTCCCCCACCTCCACTTTCACTTGGTAACCAGTGAAGAAAACCATTAAGTACTGGCCCTATCCTGTCCATGAAGTAATAGTGAATGGAACAGGAACTCAGTATTCACTCCTGTTCATTTTGAATCTAATCAAGAAAATATGACAATGTTTCTAATACCTCTTCTCAAAGATGCTTTTAAATGTAGTAATATGAAACATCTGAGAGGTTTTTTATTTAAAAAATCAGGTTATTAATAAGAAACAATTCATAGGTCTAGAAATTTTGCCTAAAAAACCTCCTTTTCTGGAGTTCAGATAGAACAGAATAGATACTCATAAATATTGAAATGCAAAGTGTTGTTTAATAAAACAGCAGTTTTACAAATGAAGAAACCAAGGTTCAGGAAGTGCAAATGATTTGCTCTGTCATAAAGCTGGTTCATAGAAAAGCAAATTATTTCCTACACTTACTGTCTTACTTTTTTTTTTTAATTTTTATTTATTCATGATAGGCACACAGTGAGAGAGAGAGAGGCAGAGACACAGGCAGAGGGAGAAGCAGGCTCCATGCACCGGGAGCCTGACGTGGGATTCGATCCCGGATCTCCAGGATTGCGCCCTGGGCCAAAGGCAGGCGCCAAACCGCTGCGCCACCCAGGGATCCCTGTCTTACTTTTTTTTAAATCATTTATATATAATTCTATCATATCCACAATATTATCAAAAGGCTGTGAATGATACAAACCCAAATGAGTCATAGTTCCTGCTCCCAAAGTTATTCTTGTTAGATAACTTTTATAGAGCAATAATAATAATCACTATTCATCAAAATGCATCATGTGAGAAAAACCAGATCAATGTGCCACAGTCACATATCCTCCAGAGATGAGTGCTTTGTTCCTAGGTTTACAGATGGAGAAGCTAGGATACAAAATTGTCATGTAATGGTCTCAAATCACACAGTTCATCTGAAGCAGAGGTCAAATTTGAACCTAGATCTTAGTTCTTAACTATGCCGAGTCTTAAAACAGAAACTTAACACTTTTTTGCAGAGGAATGGAAGATACTTTAGCTAAATATAAAATGAATTTTTGAAAACAGGTTTATTAACTCTGGAACAATTTACCGTAGGAACCTACAGAATTTCATCTCCTTCCACCCCCAGTCAACTTAAAAGTGAGAAGATATTGAATTAGAGGCTTCACGTAAAAGTGGGCTCCCTGATTGCCTAGTAGGAAGTGAAATCAAAGAACATCTCAGGCTGTCTTCCACCCTGTGACTCTAAGGAAAAACAATAAAAATAAATAAATAAATAAATACATACATACATACATACATACCTCCAGTCTCTCTCCTCTGTTTTCCCTTATATTCAAAAGAGCTTAGGGACTCCTGGGTGGCTCAGCAGTTGAGCATCTGCCTTTGGTTCAGGGCCTGATCCCGGAATCCTGGAATCAAGTCCCACATCAGGCTCTCTGCATGGAACCTGCTTCTCCCTCTGCCTGCGTCTCTGCTTCTCTCTGTGTGTCTCTCATAAATAAATAAAATCTTTTTAAAAGAAGCTTAAAAGTGATAAACATATTACACCTAAAGTAGCCACACAATACTCCTGAAAAATAATATGCCTGGGCTATGAAGCTTTACAGTGGTTCCAAGGAGATTTTTCAGTCTTTCATAGTAAAGCTTGATATTGAAGTTTGGGCAGAGGTGTGTGTTGTGTGCAGTGACTAAGCCCATGTGTGTGGGAGGTAAACATTGCAGATGGCTGAAAAATATGCTAAAGCTGGAAGACCCATGTGATGGTTGGCATCCTGAAAAAGAGACAGATGTTTCCTCAAAAGAAGAATTTTAGAACAAGTTGTTTGCTGTCCTATGTGGGCTTAGTTCTTCATCTGCATCTCAAGGTCATATCCACATGGGAAATATTGCAGCAGTAACTATGCTTCTCCCTCTGTGCCCCCAAAAAAAGACCGAGCATCAGGAAAGATCCACCTAATTAAGCAAAGGCCTTTACTAATACTGCCTTTCATTTAAAATATATTTTTTTTAAGTTTTCAAGATGTTTTCATGTTCTATAACACCTGCTTTGGGAATATTGCCTTGTTTCTCATGCTGTGGCCCTCTGTATTGCACCATGACGCTCTGTACCGTCTTTTTCATAAAAACCAATTCTCTAATATTCACTCTTTTAATATAATATCTCTCTTCTCTGCTAAATTATATGCTCATTTCATGGCATGACTATCTTGTTAACCATAAAATTCCAAGGGCCCAACACAATGCCAGATACATACTAAGCTCTCAAAAACATTTTTTCTAAGTATTCTTGGGAATAGAGATTCTCAGATATTCTAGTGGCAGAGCCAAGATTGGCTATTTCCTTAGACTTGGACAAGATAGTTCATTTATTTATTCATTCATTTATTCAACAGATATTTTTGAGTTCACACTGTGTGTCAGGCATTGTTCTGAATGATTGGGATTTTACAATTAAAAGAACAGACAAAAATTCTTGTCCTCATGGAGCTTGCATGTCACCATAACTATATTTGAGAAAGAAATTTAAAAATCTAGCTACATTACTACAAAATCATTTAGTTTTCAGATTAGATGACATTGCTATGAATCACACAAACTTTCTATCTCAATCAGGTGGGGTATTACACCAGTCGAGTTTTAACATGAGAAATATAACTTAAAGGTGGAGGAATCTACTATAATGAATAACAAGCTAGCTGCATACTACTCCATGCCACCTTTAGAAACTTCCCGCCCACATGTTAACATGAATGCATGTGTCCTATTTTTTATTGCCACCTACAAGGATCCTGGGTAGTAGGCACTGGATTCTGATAGAAATAGAAACATGTGGAGTATGGGAGTATTCATCTAGAGAAGGAACATGTAACTAACATGTACAGAGTTGTTTGTATGTGCTAAGTTATGACGGGAATTTTCACATATATTACCTCATTTGATCTTGACAATAAATAAAAAATAAACTAAATTGTATGACCTCTCTTCTATTTTCCATCAAATGAAGAAATAGGATCAGAGGCTTTTACATACCAATAAAAATTGTACTTTTGCAATGGCCAGAGGTCCTAAACCACAAATTAACTTCCTAACAGACCTCTGGACTTTATTAGAGGAGGAATAGATGAATGGTCTCACCAGACACTAAGAAAGTTTGTTGTTCATTACCCTGTGCCAAAAAAGAAATGGAAAATCATCAGACCAGATCAGAGAGAATGGCTATCTACCTTCTATTCAGTCAGAAAAGATGGCAACTGGCTACAGTTGATACTATTTAAAGAAATCCTAACTATCAAAATTCTCCACTCCCTTTCTTAATGGCATCTTTTTCTTTTTTTTTGTGTCCTTAAGGTCACAAACTTTTCTCCATCTGAAAACACAGCTGCCTCACAGAAAAACCACATAAGAAAATTAATAATAATAAAACCCAGAGGAATCAGGAATGCAGTGATAAGGCTGCCTTATGCTTTTCCCTTATCCAACTGGGAACTTCTTAAGGGCCTCATTGATGAGTGCTACAAGGCAAGAGGAGAATGCTGGAACATATAGGAGAGAGAAAGGAGTGTGGGAAGAAGCACACAGAAGAGGGAGCAAAGGGAATCTTAAAAAGACAAAGATCTCCAGCCGGGGCTGGTTCAAGAACAAATAAAAGGTCAGTAGAGGTTTTTTTAATTTTTTTCATATTTTTTTATTGGAGTTCAATTTGCCAACATATAGCATAACATCCAGTGCTCATCCCATCCAGTGCCCCCCTCAGTGCCCGTCACCCAGTCACCCAACCCCCTGCCCACCTCCTTTTCCACTACCCCTTGTTCGTTTCCCAGAGTTAGGAGTCTCTCGTGTTCTGTCACCCTCACTGATATTTCCCACTCATTTTCTCTCCTTTCCCCTTTAATCCCTTTCACTAATTTTTATATTCTCCAAATGAATGAGACCATATAATGTTTGTCTTTCTCCGATTGACTTACTTCACTCAACACAATACCCTCCAGTTCCATCCACATGGAAGCAAATGGAGGGTATTTGTCATTTCTAATGGCTGAGGAATATTCCATTGTATACATAGACCACATCTTCTTTATCCATTCATCTGTCGATGGACCGCAAGGCTCCTTCCACAGTTTGGCTATTGTGGACATTGCTGCTAGAAACATTGGGGTGCTGGTGTCCTGCCATTTCACTGCATCTGTACCTTTGGAGTAAATCCCAGCAGCGAGTAGGGGGGCTTTAACACCGTCCTCTGCATCTATTTCCCTTCAGTCCCTACCCCTTCCCAGCTGCTCTGTGTCTCACCCTCTCAATCACCTGAAACAATAAATGCTCCAAATCATGAGTTAGTTCTGTGGGTACAGTGGAGCCCCATTTTGTAGAAATTTAACTTACATTTTGATTTTAGAACCTAGGCTTGCCACTAATTTTTTTAAACCTTCAACCACAAACAGATTTATTATCATGTATTAAGGTTACAGTGACTGAACAGTAAAACCAGAATGAACAATGTTTTCTAGTCAAGCTTTAGAATTTATACCTGTCCTCCTTCTCCAGAGATTAATAGATTCTTCAAAGGCAGAATGTTGTGAAGGGCCAGACAGAAGAATATATGTATTCTTTTTCTTCCATCTTTGTTCTACATCAGTGGTAATCAAATTTCAATATGCTTAACAATTACTGAATAGTATAATATTTTAAAACCACTTATAGTATACTTCATAGGCGACTTAATGGTTTTTCAAGCAAAATTTTGTCTCTACCAAGTTTTCATCTAGTTTTGACTTTTGAACATGCCTAGCTACAAAAGTCACTTCCACAGTATGTATTCTTTTCTGGGGAGAAGGTCTACAACTTTTGAAATATTCTCTCAGGAGTCCCTAACTGCCAAAGGTAAGAACCACTGCTCTTCCCACATCAGATCCCACATTTCACGTTCTGTTCCTTCAAGAATATCCTATTCCCTTACTAAATTACTGCATCTTAACTGATATATTACTCTGAATTAAATTTCTCTATGGCAAAAAATAAATAAATAAATAAATAAATAAATAAATAAATAAATAAATAAATAAATTTCTCTATGGCTCTTGGACCTAAACAGCACTTGTACTTTACAAAGACTTTAGGGACTAAACCCAAGGGATTAGATACATTTGCGGAATTCCAAGATCTTTAGCAGAATCAGGAAGGGAAATATTTGGGTAAAGAAGTCAAAAGGATTTTTAGGGCCTCTTAAAACACAACTTATAAGTACTTCCTCCTCCTCCAGGAACTTTCTTCTTAACACTCTCTACTGATTCTACTTCCCGCCCACACGTTACTGCTGCTGCGTGGTGATATGAGTGGACTCTAGATCACCTGGGCCTGAAGATCTTTGGTAGAATAACATAGAGAAACTGAAGAGAAAGGACCTGAGAACCTTGAAGCAGAGTGAGATTCTTGGAGAGGAACCCTTTGAGATTGCTACCACACTGGTCCCTCTCTGTTAAAAGGGAATAGAATAAAATTTTTAAAATCCTATAGCTAGGCTCCTGAGATCTATCTCATGGCTTCAGGTCACACAACTACACAGAAATTACAGATCCCAAAGTAATTTAGCAGAGTTAGCATAGTTTACTTTTTTTTTTTTTTAGCATAGTTTACTTTTAGAAAGTATTGTTCCTAAGAAGAGGCACCCAGGGTAACCTCCCAGCAATTCTAGACAGAGAGAAATGACACTGGCAGCACCCATTCCAAGTGCCACACCAGGAAATTGATCAATCTAAAGAATCCACAAGTTCTGTACCTTTGGGGAACATTTTCAAGTCATATCTACTTCGGCAAAGCTCTCATCCCCTCACAAAGCAAAAATCCATGCGCTGGCCATCATGATAGCTTCGATCATGGTATAAAGAAGTATAGAGAGATGAATCCAGTATCTTTCAGAGTGTTGATTGTGGCTGGACAAATACATGAAAAAAGATTATTAGAGCATCTTTGCACTCCAAACATTGCATCTGAACTTTGGCAACTGCAAATAGGAATACAAAAAAAATTAATGCAATTGAATGTAAAACTCATGAAGAAAATAATCTATCTGCACAGAGAGTCTGGGATATAAACATTACGAGGCAGCAGAATAGCAAGTGACACCCTGGATAAAGAGCCAAAAAAGAATTGTTTTCCTTGGTCACATCTCTCAGGGGGTTTCATCAGTTCCTTGGAAGGAGGAATCAGAATTACTACCGTAATAGGATTTTCAGTTTGCTATATATTATAATCATTGTACTCAACTAATTGTATAGTAAAGTTCATACCATTTAATTTCATATTATGGATTTGTTAACTTTCAATTAATTCTTTTATTTTCTTAATAAAATACAAGATAAAGAATTCCCCCCAGGTATTGGGGGGGGGGGGATTTCTGGCTTGGGAAGAAACTTCACTGGATTTTGCAACATTTGTCTCATATCCAGACAAAAAGTTTAGGTGAACTGCAAATGTTTTTATTCCATCTTTTTGTTTAATAAATAGCAAATGTAATAGATCAGAAGGTATATTTCCCCTTCAGTGTCCCATAGATTTGCTTTAATCCTTAAAGGTTTCTAAAAAGATACAAGCACAGGGTCAGAAAATAGTATTTTTCTTAGTACAAAGCTAATAGGACTGGACATAGAATGTTTGCCTCAGCCTCATGAACATGGCTCCATATTACCTGAGCTCTCCTAGTGCCTGGCTGCAAAGATTTGCTCAATGCCTGTAGTTCCTGCCTATATTTCTGAAGACTCATAACTTTCTTAAAAATATCTCTTGCCAATAGGAGTTCTTCAAATTCTACCCAACAAAACTAGATTCATTACTGTAAAAAAAGAAGAAAAGAAGAAGAAGAAAGAAGAAGAAGAAGAAGAAGAAGAAGAAGAAGAAGAAGAAGAAGAAGAAGAAGAAGAAGAAGAAAAAGAAGAAAAGAAAAGAAAGTAAATTTTAAAAAAGAACAGAACGATGATCACACTGAAAGCCTTGGTATTATTTCTCTTCTATCAAACTTCATCAGGACTTTGCCAAGTCACTGGTTCTCAACTTACTAACTTAAAACAAGGGTTTGGTGCAGAAGATGATCTGTAAATTGTGCATTCACAGGATATGTGAGGGAATGATAACTTCTCTGAGAAAAATATATTCTTTTAACAACAAAGACATGCTACTACACAACTATTGAATGGCTAAAATTCAAAACACTAAGAATACTAAGTGCTAACAAGTATGTAGAGCAACAGGACTCTCATTCATTGTTGGTGAGAATGCAAAACAATATTACTACTTTAAAAGGCAGTTTGGCAGTTTCTTATAAAACTAATGTAATCTTAGCAGCAATTGTGCTCATAAGTATTTACTCAAATTATTTGAAAACACATATCCAGGAGTGCCTGAATGGCTCAATTGGTTAAGTTGGTTAATCACTTTAATTGGTTAACTCTTGATCTTAGCTCAGGTCTTGATCTCAGGATCCTGAGTTCAAGTCCTATGTTGGGCCCCAACACATATCCACACAAAAACCTCCACATGAATATTTGTAGCAGCTTTATTTGTAACTGCCCAAAACTGGAAACAACCAAGATGCCCTTCAATAGGTGAATGGATAAACAAATCTTGGTATATCCATACAATGGAATATTATTCAGTGACAAAAAAGAATGAGCTAACAAGTCACAAAAGAATATGAATGAATCTTAAGTACATATTGCTAAGTGAAAACAGCCAGTCTAAAAAAGCTACATACTGTATGATTCCAATTATGTAACATTCTGGAGAAAATGAAACCATGAAAATGGTAAATAGATCAGTGGTTGCCAGATGTTCAAGTAGAGGGTAGTGTGGATAGTAGGTGGAACAGGCAAACTACATGGGATTTTTAGGGTAGTGAAAGTATTCTTTTTTTTTTTTTAATTTTTTTTTTTTTTTATGATAGTCACAGAGAGAGAGAGAGAGAGAGGCAGAGACACAGGCAGAGGGAGAAGCAGGCTCCATGCACCGGGAGCCTGATGTGGGATTCGATCCCGGGTCTCCAGGATCGCGCCCTGGGCCAAAGGCAGGCGCCAAACCGCTACGCCACCCAGGGATCCCGTAGTGAAAGTATTCTGTATGGTACTGTAATGGTGGATACATGACAGTTTATCTTTGTCAAAGCATACAGACTATTACAACACAAAGTGCAACCTTAGTGTATACAAATGTTTAAAAACCACTTTGGAGGTCAGTGGATCCCAGTATCGCAAACAGAATATGACAAAGGAATAAAAATGTATTATCAATGTATGAACAACCTAACCTCACTGAATGTAGTGTGGAATGAGAGTGCTGACCTGAATAACTTTGGAAATCAGTAGAGTCTTCAAGTCTAAAGGCAAAAGGGACAACTATCCACGTACTCCAGTTGATAAAGTTTTTTCCCCACAAAGTCTAGGTTAGCAACTCTAAAACTACTATCTATGGATATTAGAATTCACAATTAAGTAAATGGATAGCAGATGGTGGGAACCAGAGAGATTACAAATAAGCAGTAGAAGGAGCCTACAATGATCTATAGGTTAGAGTTGGAGGCACCAGTATAAATTAATATTTAGCTTAAATCAGAAAATACCTGTAGAAATGTTTATAGATAGGTGTATAAATTCCAGTTAGAGTACACATGTATACCTCCTTGCTCTGTCATCTGAGAAGACTTTGAAGCAATGCTACCCCAGTAGCAATGAGTACATCTACTGTCCAAATCTTGGTTTCTAACATCACTCTCCAATAAAAGAAACTATGTTTCCTTGGAGAAATAGCTAACTCTAGGACTTAGGCGGAAAATATACAAGATAAAATGGAAGTATCTTCTAATGCCAGAAAGTAAGAAACTGTTCAAAACAAAACAAAGCAAAAACCCCACCTTCATGGGGATATGTCAAGGGTATATAGGAGCCAACTGAAAGAGCTCCCAATGGCAAAGGTTGGAATGATTTGAGTAAGCAAAATAATGTAGCATTGGATTCTAACTTAAAGCATAAATATCCATGAGTTCACCTGATATAAATGATTGAATATATAAATGGGGGAGAAGAAACAAATCTCCTTTACAAGAGAATTCCAAATAATTTATGTAGATACTCTATCCTAAAGAGATGCAGCACAATGCTCCACTCCTTAAGTGTGGGGCACACGGTGACTTTCTTCCAAAGAGTACACTGGTAAGGAGAAGAGTAACTCAACAATGGAGAAACCTGACAAATACTACCTCATGCCAGGTGACCAAGGTTAATATCAGCAGTGAGAGGTCATTTTGATAATATGTACCTTTGAGATAATGTAATGACAATGGTACTTTACCTCTATGACCATCCTCTCAGATACATTACCCAGTCAATAATGAGGAAAAAAAGTCAGACAAATCCTAACTGACGGAGATTCTACAAAATATCTGACTAGTGTTCCATGTAACCATCAGGGCCCTCAAAACAAAGAAAATCTGAGAAATTGTGACAGGTAAAGGGAGACATGACTACTAAATGTAATGTATTTTAGATGGGATTCTGAAAGTGAAAAAGGACATCTAGTAAAAACAAAAACAAAGCAAAATAATCTAAAGATTTCACAGGAAATCTGCATTAAATATGGAGTTTCATTAATAATAACATATCAATTATCAAATTGGACAAATGTTCCATACTTATGTAAATATTAATAAGGGGAAACTGGATGTGGAGTATATGGAAAAGCTGCTGTATTTTCAATTCTGTAAATCTAAAAATTTTATTTTAAAAATTATCCATTCTAGGGGTATCCGGGTGACTCAGTGGTTGAGCATCTGCCTTTGGCTTAGGTTCTGATCCTGGGATTTAAATTACATCAGGCTCCCTGCAGGGAGTCTGCCTCTCCCTCTGCCTATGTCTCTGCCTCTCTCTGTATGTCTCTCATGAATAAACAAAAATAAAATATATTTTTAAAAACTATCCATTCTATCTGGAGCAAATGTTGCTATACTCTTTCATTGTACTGTGCTGCACCGTGTATAAACAGTGAGCAAAACAAAACTGGTCTATGTCTTCAGGGAGCTTATAGTCTAATTTGGAGTAGTGACATTCAGCAAATACACAGAGAGAGTACTTACATTGTGAGGATTTTGTTAAGTAGAGTAGCTACAGAGTCTGTAACGATGTCCTGAGACTGATCCCAAAGGGAAAAGCATCATATCCTTTACTCTGGGCCTCACAGCCGAAGGCTGCCTTTTAGCCCAGCCAACAAGCACTTTGTTGATGACAAAGAGGATTCTGTAGAGGGTGGGGGTTAGCAAGCCATGAATGGATTTATTAGAATCAGAAGACCTGGGATCACATTCCACTTTCTATCTCTCATCAGTCATTTCAATTCCTTGACCTACAACTTCTTAACCAGTAAAATTCAGAAAATAATACTAACTCCTCAAAGTTGGTGTGAAGATTAAATGTGATTGTGTAAATTGTCAACCACATTTAATGTTCACTTTCAGTAGTTTAGCTAGAACCTCACATAGTCTGCTCCCCTAGTCCAGACCACATTCTACTCCAATACGTTGTCTTCCCTTTTCTTAGAGATCATAAACTATAGGCTTGCTAGATATAGTTTCCTCTTTCTCCCCTAATTTGCCCCTCTCTTCTTGAGAACTCTGGTCTCTCCACACCTGACTTTTTGATCTGTAAAATCCTGCTGTGCAATGACGCTATAGCTCAACACAGCTTCCCAAAATGGAAAAAAATTATTTTTCTAGCTGCTTTGCTTTCACACAAGGAAATTCAATTTATCTTGCAGAGGGCGAAAGGAAGCTGCATCCAACTTATTTCTGGAAGCAGGGAATATGCTATAGAGAAAGGAAAAAGTAGACAGTACATTTGAGCTTAAAATCTAGGTGACAAGACCTCATTAATTTGTACATCACTAATTCAGAACTTTTAACAACTCAGACAGGATTCATGTATTTCTGTTGAATAAAAATGAAACCTGGTAACTACGGTGTAATATATTTTGTGGTATATTCTATTTACATTAACTGACTTGATAGAAACAAATCCATGATGTTATATTAAATGTATGGGAACACACTGTTTCAGATTTTTCTATGTATTGGATAATTTAGTCACACTCATTTCAGGATATGCAATATATTATAGTAATATTACCATGGCTACCAAGGACTTAACAAACATACAAATAGGTGTTTGTAAAATAATGCTGGAAATGAGTTAGAATGGAAATGAAAGGAAAAAGCAATCTGAAACTTCAAATAAGAGAATGTTCTCAGGCAAGATGTCATCAGAAGTCATACAAATGTATTTAAGCCCAAATTCATTGTCTGGTTCAGGTGATGATGTCTAGCACCTATAGAGGAATTGGATATCTTAACTTTCCAGCCCTGAAGCAAATTTAGGATTAAACATTGTCCTTCCTCTCCTCTCCCTATCCTAAAATCTGGAAGTGTTAATGACTATTTAACTAGGTTGATGATAGTGTATCTAGAGAAGAAGATATCACTTGTACCAAACACTCAAAACACTACAAAGAAGATTCTGATGTAAATACATATTTTAATTTCACTCTATGAATTCATAAATATATACTTTGTCCTACCAAAATCTTAACTCATTCTAATACATTATTATTTCTCGGTATACCAACTTTAGCTTGAATACTATTTGAAATATTTTTCTAATAGTATTTCCAAATGTATTATGAAATGAGTTCAAACAAGAAAATGTTGCAGACCTGGTTCTAGAGAGAAGCTGAGATAAAACTCTCATTGTGCTTTTGTTTGCTATTTTTATTATTAATACTCCACATTGTATAGGCTTCATATTTTTCAATGCCTTTTTATAAAACATATGCCGCTGATCTGTTTCATAGATGCTGAAATTCTTTTTTTTTTAAGATGTTATTTATTTATTCATGAGAGACACAGAGAGAGGCAGAGACATAGGCAGAGGAAGAAGCAGGCTCCCTGCAGGGAGCCCGATGCAGGGCTTGATGCCAGGACCCCAGGATCATTCCTGAGCTGAAGGCAGAGGCGCTCAACCGCTAAGCCACCCAGGTGCCTCAATTCTGAAATACTTTCAGAGATACTGAGGACCTGAATTAAAGTCATATAGCAAATAAGTGATGGACTCAGAATCAAATTGCAAGTTTCCTGGCTTACAGCCAGGACTTTATAAGTCCTTTATAAGCTCCATTGTATTTGTACTACAGCTGTAGTGAGGGTTGTTTATTAGAAGAACTTACTATGGTGATCACTTCGTAATATATACAAATATATTATTATGTTGTGCTCATGAAACTAATATAATGCTACATACCAACTTTACCTCAATATAAAAAGACTATTTTTCAATTTAGTTGTTTATAAACATGAATAAGTGAGACTGAGAAGGTTAAACTTTGCAATATCAGAAGAAAATGAAATTACCCAACAATCTGTTCAATTAATCAGTGCAGACAACAAATCGCATCAGAAAAAAGAGTCAAGCCCACAACAGTAATTAATTGGAGAGAGCCTCATTCATTCAATGGGATATAATTAGTGATGGGTTATTTTGAATAATCTTGGGAATTCTGGAATTCCAATAATCTTGGAAACCTGGAATCTGGAAAGAACTGGAATGATTTAGAACAGAAAAAGTTATGTTCAGAGATGAATATACCACCTTTCCTTCTACACCTGGATCATTTGAGATTCTTTCTGTCAGAAGTGACAGACACTAACTTCAGCCTCCTTACAGCAAGACATAGGAATTTATTACAAGGACATTGTGCTGCTTCAGAAATCAAGATCACGTGTCTAGGGCTCATGATCCCAAAGATTCTTTTTAAACATTCTTTGCACGGAGCTTTTCTTTTTTGTCTGAAGGAAGGAGGAAGAGATGGAGTAAAAGACATCTCCACAGAGGATGCAGTGGGTAGAGAAATCTGAACAGATCTGTTTGTGCATGCTCCAAGATGCTCACCAAGGATTCCCTCACTTAAGTGGAAAGACTCAGGCAAGGCTGGGAATTGGTAAATTCCTACAGTTTTATAAATGAGGGCAAAGAAGCCAGAAAATTCTGGGCATTATGCTAATGTGATTGCATTTCTGCCCACATACTGGAGAAGCCGGAGGACATGAGTCACATATATACCAGGGGTGTGATACAAAGAGGGAAAGAGGGATTCTCCACAGACCAGTGGAGAACACAATGTGAGATTTCTGCATGAAAGCTTCTCCCATCAGTAGCTTTGGCACAATCAAATAGCTTTAGTACTGAGGAAAGCAGGGAGTGGGATGTAGGGGAGAACCAAGGCAAGCACCCTGGGCAGCAGCATCTGCTCTTTGGCACTGGGAAATCTGGCAGCAGACCTTACCCTAGGCAGCAAAGCTGGGGCTGGAAAGAAGTAAAATGATGGTATTTGGGTATATGCATTACAGTGAAATACTCTAAGGATAACTCAGAAGTAATCTGTAAAGGTTTTTACAAGAGTCTGGAGTGAGTGAGACAGAGCCAAAGAAATAAAACATTTGCACTGTGATTCTGACACTCTCATTCTACCTCTTACTTAGTGTGGCTTGGGAAACATCATGCACATATCCCTAAAAATGTGTGGATCTCTCTGTCTCCATATCTATAGAGTTCTTTGAGTATTGCCTCTGAACCCGACTATTTCATTGTGCTTGATGGTATAGAAGTTGTTTTGTACATTTGTTTGCCGTTGCCCGAACACTTTCTGACATTCTGTAAGAACTTGATAAACCTTTGTCTTCGGTGACCACCCTAATGCCTCACATACATGGGATCCTTTCAGTATCATTTCTATCCTCAGCAAAAAATTCTACCTATGCTATTAGTCAAGATGTCAGGAAATAGTACATATGGACTATAGCAACAAAGATCTTTTGTAGCCCAGACACACCTATTATATTCTTTTTAAAAGACATGTCTATATTACTTAATACTTACATTTCTGAAAAGTCTCTATGTTGCATATAAAGGCAAATGGTGTTTTAAACATTGATCATTACAGAGTAAAAAATTCAGAGTAAATTCATTTGTAAAGGAAATAATCATCTGTCATTCACTTCTTTGTAGATTTGTAGTGCCTCTTTAGCAGATTTGCAGAAAGGGGATATTTGCAGCATAGTAGAGTGAAAAAAGTATGAGTTTAAAATCAGAAAGATAAATAAATCAATCAAAAATTTAAAAAAATTAGAATAAATCTTTAACAGCCATTAACTAGCTATGTGACCTTAAACTGCTCTTTAGATTTGTTGAGCTTAGTTTCCTATCTGTAAAGAAGGGCTATTGCTGATCTGGCAACTTACTCTGAGGAACCATGTAAAGAACTTGAACATTGCAGTTGCTCATATGCAATATTACATGCTTTATATTATGTGTGTATACACTTATATATATACACATACATGTCAATAAACTTATATACTGTGCATATATGTGTATGATACCCACACTTTTTGTTTCTGAAGAAAATAGTATTTCTAGATTTTTTAAAGTATATATAGGAAAACAAAAGTTAGAAAACTTTGTAACATAGGCAAATAGTTATAACTCCTCAATGTTCTGGAAAGAACTATTAAATTCTGAATTAAAAAAATTACTGAAATTAACATGTTAGCATCTTATTTTATTACTGCCTAGATAAAGCTGACAGTTTCACCTCAGTTCCTACTAAATGAAAAAAATAAGTGAATGAGGTGACCTTTTCTATGTTTGATGCCTCCATCTGTATGAAAACCCCAGTCAACTGATCAATCAGTCCCTGCCTTGGGCACGGAACTGTATCCAGATAAGACCTTACTAAGTGCTCTTTTTCTATTGGAATGATGCACCCAGCTTTCCCAAAATTTTATTTTTGATAATTTCATTGATCCTTTAAATTTTGGAAAAATAGCAATGAATTCCAAGAATCAACTTTAGATGATTTTTCTTCTTTTATAGCAGACATAGTCACAGAGATACCATGACCATTAGC
This sequence comes from Canis lupus dingo, assembly GCF_003254725.2. NCBI lineage: Eukaryota > Metazoa > Chordata > Mammalia > Carnivora > Canidae > Canis > Canis lupus. The sequence continues at coordinate 5,592,885 of NC_064263.1, read as the reverse complement.
TGCTGTTCAATATTTGTATATTACAGTTGCCAAACAGGATTCAAATATGTTCAAAACCAATGTGTTTCAATTGCAAGGTTTTCCCAAGAGGAACATTAGAATAAATTTTGTATGGTAAAATCACTGCTTTGCATTCTGCAACCTTAGCTGATTTCTACACTAATGTGGAAGAATTATAGGAATGGTTTCTGCAATACATCCATCATTAAGTTTGCTGGAAGATAGCTGTTTGAGGGCTTACAGAAGCCAAAACATGAGTTGGAATGATATGTACTTCAATGTTGGGAACTCTGTGTCAAACAAATCTGTCACTGTGTTTATTTCCACGGAGGACATTAGTTTTTATTTTTAGATTCTCATTAAACCCAGTAAAGCAGGTGTCTGCATAAACTGAAATTTCATTGATATGCTTGCTCTGCATATGGATAGAAATTACATTGCTCCTTATTACTGTTAATGCTTGCCTTAAAAGCAGAATCTTAAAAGTATTTTAATAACTGGATTTAAAAAAATCTTTAGTTTTATGCAACTCACTTGATCAAACCTTGTTATCACAAATGGAGTCTCAAAGAAAAAGAACTCACTATTTAGCAAAATGTTGGCTTAGCACTAGCCACTGTGCTATGATTGATCTTAAGTGCTTCAAATCAAGTGATACAATTTGGGATTTGGAAATTACCTTATAGATTATCATATTGCCCAACATACGTATTTTATAGATGAGCAATTAATGCCCAGAGCTCTTTCACAAATCTCATAGTATCAAATGCTGACATACTCAGTTTTGTGAGCAGTCTCAACTCACAGGATATAAACATGAAAGGTTTTTTTAACCCCAATAACCAATACTAGGTATGCTCTCATGAACACCCCATACCATTTTCTAGCACATACCATTTCCCAGGCTGGGCAGAGCCTCCCTGAAGGCAATTAATCTTGCTTTACATCTTTGTAGCCACTTTCAGTTGTTAGAAAAAAGTCATTTTGGATCTTAAAACAGTGCTATTCACTTAGCTTCAATCTCAAATTTGACTCAAAGCCCTCTTTCTCTTCTCCCCAGTACAGGCTAAATGTATGACTACAGAAGCTTGAAGAGGCTGAGGACAACAGGGTTCTTGACTTCTTGCCTCTTTACCCATCCACATCCTATCTCCTAATTCTCCTGTGATGTTGAGGCAGGGAGGGGGGAAAGGGAGAAGAAACTGTCTCCTTCTGCAACTGTCTTTGAGGAGTTTCCATACCTTTCCTATGGTGGCATATCCTCCCCAGCAAAACATGGGGCCAGCATTCCCTTCAGTGTGGGGTATCTTTTTGTAGTCACACTTGATTCCTTATTGACCTCATCCAGGCTTTTAGTAACTTCTGTAGGTTAAGAACTCCTGTATACAACTGTCTGGCCATCGTCTCTACTTGGAATCTATTGGTATCCCAAACTTCGTGTGTCCACAAAACCTCCTCCAGTCTTCTCCATTTCAACTAATGGCAACTTCATCTTTCTCGATGCTCAAGCCAAAATTTGGAATCAAATTATTCCTTGCTTCCTCTCTAATCCCACATCCACTCTTTCCACAAATTCCATCACCTCTACCTTCAAAATTGTATCGAAGATCCAAATCCATCTCACCATCTCCACTGCTGCCTCCCATCCAAGCCATCATGAGCTCGAGCCCAGATGACTGCAATGCTCTTTGGATGGATCTGCCTGGCTTTCCAGTCTTTCTTAGCAACTAGAGTGGTATTCTTAAAACCTATACCAGATCGTTTCATGCCCCTGCTCAAAATCTGACTGATGGTCCTTATTTCATTCATAATGAAACCCAGGGGCCTCACCATGGCCTATTGGCCTTATATGATTAGCTTCATCCACTATTCTACTTTGGCCTCCTCTGCTGCTACATTCCTCCTCACTCACTCCACACCAAACACCCCGATTCCCTGCTTATCCTCTTGGCACATTTTTTAAAATTGAAGTATAGTTTACATACTCTATAATGTGTAAATTGTAAGTGTCTAGTTCATAGGGTTTTGACAGTTATATATACCCATATAAACACCACTCAAATCAAGATCTAGAGCATTTATATCTCCTCAGAAATTTCCTTCAGTCCCTTTCAGTCAATTCTTACCCATTCCCTTAATCAACACTTTAATATCTGTCACAATAGATTTAGTTTTACCTGTTCTTAGACTTAATATAAATAGAATCAAATAGGATATATTCTTTTGTGTCTGGCTTCTTTGATTCAACACAATGTTTTTGAGATTCATTCCTGTTGTAGCTTGTATTCATAGTTCTTTCTTTTTTATTGATGAGTAGAATTCCATTGTATGAATATACCATAATTCATTTACTTATTCTCCTCTTGGATATAAGGGATGGTTTCCATTTGAGGCTAATATGAATAAAGCTGATATAAACATTAGTACACAGTCTTTTAAGGACATTTGTTTTTGTTTCTTTTAAGTGAATACCTAGGAGTGACATTACTGGGTCATAAGTTAAATACATATTTAACTTTATGAGGCAACTCTTGCCTTCTGGCCTTTGCTCTTGCTGTTCCTTTTACTTACAATACTGCTCATCTAGGTATCTAATGACTTACTCCCTCATTTCCTCAACTCCTCACCAAAAGTCACCTTCTTGATGAACTCTACACTAACCAGTCCCACCCTATCCTCTACCCTACACTAACACCCTAATTATTATCTCTAAATTTCTCCACAGTACTTTTCCTCTTTAGCATACCATGTAATTATAGCTTATAATATTGACCGTTTTGTTTTCTTTTATAGACAAGGGATTTTTTTGATGTTTTATTTATTAATGTGCCACCATTGCCAACAACAGTGCTTGATACTTGACACTCATAAATAATTGTTAGATGGAAGGAAGGAAGGAAGGAAGGAAGGAAGGAAGGAAGGAAGGAAAGGAAAGAAGAAGTCAGAAAGAAGGGGACAATGTCTGAAGTGTCTCTCATATTGTCAGGATATCCCTATTCTATGTGACCTCTAAGATCTCCAAGCTGCTGAGACAGTGCCAAATTTGTCACAGTGAATTTCATTGCCCACTTCCATCCTATCTAAGTTATTCATGGAGTTCTTAAACTTTCTCTTCAGCACATGCAAGGTGTTCTCTTGTGCAGAGAGCCTCAGTATCTTCATTGAGGTGGAGTTACTAAAATGTTTCACCCATCAGGAGATAGTCTGCTTGGGTCTGCTGTGTATGTTTAGGTGTCTCTATATAAGTTCTCTCCTCATCCCTTGCCACCAACATACACCACCTGATTTGAGAGAGGTCCCAGACTTACTTGACTCCTCTTATGAGCAGCACCTAATCTCATCTCCACTCTCTTCCATTTTCTCTGACTCAGAATGCTCTCATATACCCCATTTCCAAAATTCCTTCAGTTGAATAGATTCATGGCTTGTGTTTCTCTTCAGAGTATTCATTACATGGAAGTAACTATTAACTTGCCATTTTACCTTGCAGAAAATTCTAGAAAAATACATTTATTTTACCCTCTCACTATAAGCCCTACAACAGTAGCAGGATTTTCTTATTTAGGCTTTTTTTGAGAAAATAGAAAATGGTCATGTGTGCAGACAGAAGATATATAGAAATTCTGTACTTCCTACTCAATTTTGTCCTGAACCTAAAACTTTTCTAAAAAATAAATTTTATTAATTAAAAAAAGAAGTAATAGCTTTGCCTTACAAATAACTTGTGAATTTATGTAAAAATCTCCATTCATTTTTTTACTGGTCCAGTAAAGTGGACATATACTCATTCAGAATGTAAGCAAATTCTGTCATCAAGTAAGTCAATGTTTGTTACTATTATAGTTTAACAAAGCTGCTTGTCTCAGAAATCTTCAAGTGATTATCAGTGTCTGTTTTGGTCAGGGTATACCCGGGAAAACACAATTCACTTAAGTATTTAAAACATTTGTTTGCACAGGTGGTGAAGGAGCTAAGAAGCCAAATGGAATGGTGAGAGGGAATCCAGAAATTACCAATATCATGGAACCACTACTATCCTTAGGCTGGAAAGATAAAGGGAAGAAGCAAAGTCACCAGAGCCTTCATGTCAGGGTCACCCACTGGTAGCTGATTTCACAGCAGGCCTGTCAGACAGGAATTAGTTCCATGGAAAATATATAGCTCAGCCAAAGATACCCACAAGAAAGAGAAGAATAAAGAGAAATACCCTGGCATCTTCATTTCTCTCACATTCTAATCTCCTGCAGGGTTTCCTGTTGGCCACACTGACCTGGGAAACAGCCTACAGGGATTGGCCCAGTCAAGCAGGGAAAGGGCAAGGAATAGATCTGAGGCCAGCAATCAACTCTGGGCCAAAGTTAGAATAAACACATGTTGCAGAATTTGGAAAACATTCAAAAATTTCTGTCAGAGTAAATGATTCTCTATATGGTGCTATTCTAGAACATTTCAAAATACAGGTATCAACATAAGCAAGGGAAAGGGGTTTACACCCTCTTAGTTGAAAGAAAAAGAAAGAAGAAAGAGAAAGAAAGAAAGAAAGAAAGAAAGAAAGAAAGAAAGAAAGAAGAAAAGAAGAGAGGAGAGAGGGAGGGAGGGAGGAGGAAGGAAGGAAGGAAGGAAGGAGGAAGGAAGGACGGAGGACTGCCTCCAGGCAATACCTCACTAGCCTCCCAAAATACCACCTAAACCCCACTCCTCAGACATACCGCTCATCCCCCATCCTACCGCCCTCACTCACTAGAAAGACTACCCAATGATGAAACATTATTAGAGTGGATCAGTATTCAAGGAGAACTTGCAAATGGAGGTTTCAGCTTCCATCACACAGCAAATAGGGGTCTCAGATTCCATCACACAGCAGCCCTATTCTTTTGGCCTTTTATGGCATCGAGATTGGTGGAAATGAGGCAAAAACAGAAGGTTAGAAGTTTTCATGTTATTTCTGGCTACTCCCATTGCAGCATCGGGGGAGAAAAAGACAGTAATGGTTCAAATCTTATCTTGACATTAATCTTAAAGGTTTATCTTTTTTTAGAGAAATGAAAATACTAAATAAAATTGGAAGATATGACTTCTTTTTCTATCTTTTTTTGACATTGTGAAGTTATTTCAACAATAAAAAAAAATTTATGTCTGAAAAAAGTTTATGACCCTAAAGCTCAAGGGTTCATACACTTCTTAAGTCTGTGATTTCTAGGCAGAATGCTATGACAAGACTAACAATTAGGCCATTGTTGCAAAAAGGCTTTGATAACTTACAAGCAGTAGAGAGTACCCAGGATTTTGAGTTCCAAGACTTGGGTCCAAGTACCCCTTGGGGTGCTTTCCTAGCTGTGCATCTTCGGACAAACAACTTGACAACTCTGAGTCTCAAGTTAGTTGAAATAAATCATTACAGTCATGGTATCATTCCACAGGGTCATTGTGACAATCTAATGGAATAAAGCTAGTGGTCATACAAATGTTGACTATTGTTGTTTTCCTTTTTATTTCAGGGACCCAAGGATGAGCCTTCCTTTTACCAGATGAAAAAACATGGACACAAACATTATGTAGTCAGAAGCAACCTAAAACAGTCACTATATAATTAACCCAGTCTTCAGAAGAGAAAACAACTAAAGGATTAGAAGAGAAACATAGACGATTTCTCAATCCCTTCCCAGTTGCAGCAGCTGAACTCTCAAACTAACTTACAGCACCCAGCTGTGTTATTGAATCTTTATAGCCCCAAATATTCCAGATGTGTAGGGCTCACCTGGGTCTGGCAAGCCACTAAACAAGCAAACCAATGATTTCCCATAAAAACAGTGGACTAAATCATCATCAGAGGAAATGAAGTTTACCTGGACATTTTTGTCTTAAAATAATTGCCTAAAGGGATGGGGAAAAATTAGTTTTGTAAGCCTAAGTTTCTTGTAGTAGTTTTCTTATTTAAGTACCTCCCTGGAGGCAGTTTTTCTCCTTCAGTGCTTTGTCTTCCTCTCTAGTTCAGAATCCCAGTATGATCTATCACAGCCTGTTCACTCTTCTTCTCAAACGATTTTTTTTTTTCAAGAACCACTTTCCCTTATTTTCATAGAGCTACTTCCATTTTGGTCCCCTGGGGAAACCTGGCAAAGAATTCATCATGCAAGAAGTGTTTAAAGTCGCCATCCATAGTCGCCTTGCACTCTTCTAGGCATTTAGGATACATTAAGGAATAAACAAAGATCTCTCTCCTTGTAAGAGAGACAGACAGCAAATAAGAAATACAATAAGGAAAAAAAAAAAGAAATACAATAAGGAGGGAAATTATATCGTGTTAAATGACAACTGTTAGAGATTTAAAAATGCACTGTAGAGCAAAGTCAGCAGGATGAAGACTGCTAATCAGGGTTGGGGAGAGAGGTCCCCCTGTCTTCTCAATAGTTTGTATTCAAAAGAGAGGTTTCTGTGAAGACATACATCTTTTTCTCTGGAACAGGGTTTCATACTGGCACGTAATAGCTTTGTTCCCTTCCCATTCAAGCAAGTAATAGAATTTTGCATAGTCATTCTGACTCTTCTAATTTCCAGATCTGATTTTGGAGAACAACATATTAGGATACCCTAGTTTCTATATCTATTATATTTCATTAAAATTCATTTGGCTTCCTGTCTCTCCGTAATATTCAATCTTTCCATCTTCCCTTCACAAATAGATTAACTGGTTCGTGTCCTTTGATGTCAGAATAAGACAACCACTTTCAGAGTTCTATCAGTTAAACTCTAAAACTTCCATTTGACTCCTTGGACCTCCTGTGAACTTCCATAGGTACAAGCCCATCTTAATAAAAGACATACTCACTCTGGGCAAAGTAGCGAATCAAGTAAAGACTGGGAGGAAGCCCCTCCACAACTCACTTCTGAGACTCTTAATCCATTTATTACCATTCTTCTCTTCCCTTGCAATGTACAGGACTCTGATGGTGACCCTGACCTGTGCATATCTCTCCCACCCAAAGCTTACCCCGTGTGTGGCATTACCTTGAAGACTTTCCACATAACAGATAAACCAGTAGTTGGTAATAAATTAATTCATGCACAGTTACTTAATCCAAGTAAAGTACGTGATTTTTTTTAAAGGGGGTGGAATGGTTCTGGCTTCATCTTATTCAGTATTGTATCTCCAGAGCTAACATATTGTTACATGTTACTAACAATACATGTTAGTATTCAACATATGTTTAGTAAAATGAATGAATGAAAGAATGAATAACATTAATACATGAAAATATAATCTCACAGAGAAAAAAAAAAACCCCAATGTGAATTTTAAGTGGTTGAAATTGAGACCATATTTCTCCTAAAACCTTCTGCTTTATCCCCTCCCCATGCATACTTTCATCTCGCAGTGTTTCATGTGTCTGTGTGTCTGCCTGTCTCTTCCACTGAATTCTGAGCTCCTCGAGAGATGTGTTGAGCTGTTTTATCTCCTGTCACTAACATCCAGAGAGAGAGAACATTTATTTCCCCCACTTGTTTCTAGCCAGAGGGGAGCAGGAATATCTACTCTCCTCCTCAGAATAGCAAAACATGAGGAACTGATGCTGGATGGACTGAGGCCCTGAGAGAGAGGGCCCCAGGTCCATCACTGAGAAGGTTCTTAGCTTTCTGCAAGAATGAATTCAGAGCAAGCCATTTAGAAAAAGGGACACAGGGTTCCTAAGTGGTTCAGTTGGTTAAGCATCTGACTTTGGCTCAGGTCATAACCTTGGGGTCCTGAGATTGAGCCCCACATTGTTGGGCTGTCCTGTCAGGGGGAGTCTGCTTCTCCTTCTGCTCCTTATGCTGCTCATGTGCTTGCTCTCTCTCTCTCTCTCTCTTTCTCTCTCTCAAATAGGTAAAATCTTAAAAAAAAAAAAAAAGAAGAAGAAAGAGAGAAGAAAGAAAGAAAGAAAAAAAGAAAGAAAAAGAGATAAAGATTTATTAAGTATACAAGTAAGAAGGGAGCTGCTTCATAGACAAAGTAGCAGTCTTTCATCTCAGGTAAGGAAGAGGACCCTTCCTCCCTTTGCCTCTAGCAAAGGGTTTTATAACTTGTCGCCGTTGTTTTTTAAAGTAGCTAACCATATAGGTAGGGCTTATTCTTAAGCTTTGGGTGTGTCACTTAACCTCGGGAGGTTAGTTTTTCCATCTTCTTAGAGTTGTGGAATTACCCCCACAGGGAGCAATTTTAAGAACATCCAGGCTTTATGACTTTTACTGCGGGAGGGAGTGGGGTCTTGTGGTCTTCCATGAGTCAGATCTTAGGATTTTCGTTATGACCTGCTGACTTTTAGGTTAAGGGTCAGCCTAAGACCAATATGTCTCTAGAGTCTTCCTTCCTTCCTACCTCAGAACTTCCAATGTCTCTCGAAGCCCTCTTTCGCCCCTCTCTGGGGTGCTAACTTCATTGGGAAATGAGGAGAAAGAATCAGACAGCCCTTTCAGGTCAGCCTGCCCTCAGGATGCCCAGATGTACTGTCACCTTCGTAGGGTAAGTGTATGCGGTTGGCTGGAGAGTGAGGGAGTTCCAGAGCCTGGGTGGGTAAGTCTGCCTAATTCAGAAGTAAAGTCTTAGCTGGACCATGACAGATGCCATTTCTAAACCACAGTGTGTACCCAGCCTTACCTGAATCGGCTCGGAGTGCCACAGCTAAGCACAGGGCCTGGCTTGTGATATGAGCTCAAAAATGAGTAAGCTTAATGAACTAATATTGGCAGAGATTTTGTGATGCTTGAATAAAAATGTGAAGAATGACCTAGATAAGCACAAAGCAAATCGAATGCTCAGGAAAATGGGGAGCCAGCTCTCACTCAAAAGTCCAGGAGTCATTAATTTATTTAGAACTCTAGGGAATAGGATCAGGCTAGGTTGAGTTGCAAAAAGTCTAACGTTGGCTCTGTGTTTCCTTGTCGCTACCCTATCATTAATGTGTTGACCCTGAGCTGGGGGACATCCCAGCAATCCCTGATACCTAGAAATGCCCCTCCTTAAGGTATGATCTGCGGGATTCTGCCTCGGCAAGATATTCTTTAGAAAAATAAAAGATGAAAAAGGGAGAAAATAGAGCATTATGATCAAGAGTATGGGTTCTGAAGTCAAACTACTTGGGTTCAAATCCTAGCAAAGCCACTTGCTCACTATGAGCTTAGCAACGTTTTTTTGAGCACTCCAGGCCTTAGGGCCATCATTCCAGAAAATAAAGATACATCATAGAATAACTACGTGGATTAAATGAAGTAATCTATGTAAAACATTTAGTGTACATTACATTTAACGTAATAAATACATAAGTACTCGATGGATATATGCTTGACAATTGTATTACCTCTTGCTTTTTGAGATTTGCAATGCACATATGTCCATTTGGAGCACCAAAATACCCTGCACTAAAGAAATGCATGAACTTTGTTCAATACAGGACTTCCCAATCTATTTCACCATGAGCATTTTTTTGGTGGGTTTTGAAGTTATTCTTAACATCCCATGCAAAACCTTTAGGCAAAATTGCCATAGGACTGGAAATGTAAAAAAAAATAAAATAAAATAAAATAAAAAAAGGACTGGAAATATAGCTGATGGCCACACACACCCCTAGTGACCATCAAACCCTAAAAAAAGAAAATATAATTCAGAAATACCTGCTTTGGCCAGTGAGTCATTTCTGAAGCCTAACAGTATAGCTTGCCTTCACCATCTGCCTTTTCATGACCAGTGCTGTACACAGGCCTTAGTTAATTGAACATGCAAAGAGCCACCCGCAGGCAGTGATCTCAGTATATATTTTGACTCATCATCCAAGGAAATCAGAGATGAAAGCAACATCTAATGGCTGAGGATACATAAATAGCCATTTCCATTCACTTTCAATTACCCTGCAGAGGAATCTGGTCACAGATGAGCTCAGTAAATTCACAATATGTTATCCTCAATAGCCAAGCTGAGCAAAATCACCTAATTTGTTAGAACATCAATCCTATAAAAGTGTGCCAACCCTAATCATTTTATGGCTTCAGATTGCTTAATGGTAAAGCTAAGAGGACCCCCAGGGATGCCCAGGTGTGACCTTCCATTCATCAAGTGCAGACAGTCTCCTGATAACATGGATACAGTAGTGTGACAGGTGCCTTCCACCAAATTATCTTGGAAAAATGTCCAATCTTTTGAAAACGAGGATTACATTGTGTTTATTTCTGAATCCCTAGTGATGGTCATGATATCAGGCACATAGAGGTCGCTGGACATATATCTTTTAAACAAAAGATAAAATAAATGATTGGCAGTTACCTTGGTGAAGAAGAGAGAGAGACAGAAACAGAGAGACTGAGAAAGATGGAGAAAAGCTTTTTTCTAATGCATCTCAATCTGAAGGTAGAGATGAAGGCTCTCTTTGCTTCATTCCATCATTGACAAATAGTTCTGGAATGCTGAAAACCTCAGAGTACAACTGGTAGAATAATGTAACAACTGAAAGCACAGACTCTGCACCTTACTTGAATCTCATATGAGATTCAATCTTGGATCTGTCTCTTAGTAGCTGTGTGACTTAAGGCAAGTTAGTTCGCCTTTCTGTGTCTTTAGTTACTAAACCATCAGACAGGGATAATAATGAGAGTTGTCATGAGTAAACAGATTTCATATATCTCTATCTACCTGTCTCTGTATATCTATCTATCTATCTATCTATCTATCTATCTATCTATCTATCTACATCTATATCTATCTATCAAATGTTAGCACAGAGTAAACATCATGCAGACTTGTGCCATTACCTTGTGGGGGCAGTTGTGTGGCTCATTCAGTTAAACATGTGACTCTTGATTTCGGCTCAGGTCATGATCTCAGGGTCATGATCTCAGGGTCATGAGATCAAGCCCTGCATGAGGTTCTATGCTGTGTGTGGAGCCTGTTTAAGAGTCTCTCTCTCACTCTCCCTTTCCCTCTCCCCCCTTCCCCTCCCTTCTCCCTCTCTAAAACAAAAATAAAAACTTGTGCCATTACTCTGTGAAAGACAAGTAGCAGAGCAGTAACAAGTTTATGGACACTTGCCCTCATGTAAATTGCCCTCTGTGATTGCTGTTCCTTTTTCTGCATCTCTTAGCATCTCACAAGGCTGATACAGCGTGAGGGCCCTAAAGCCTGGCAAGCAATAGTATATGTTTGTTTGGCCTTGCCCTCTACTCAGATCTCTCTGGAACCTAGTTGAAGTGGTATCTGGTCAAGGACATCATTAACCACATGGCAGACTGGTGCACATTGGTCTTCCCTGTTCTTTGCCTTGGCGCCTCTCACTCATACCTTCCACCATCCAGATCTCATGATAAGTTGTCATAATAATTTGTAGCCAAGCAAACCCCCACAGCTGTATCCAGGAAGCTGTAGTCATATCCTAGCTTAGATATCAAGTCAGTATAACACAAATTCATATCATTACCAGGATAATTATTACTGCCTGATCAGGGAATCATGCTTCTTAGTGGCCTTCCTTTTTCCCAATGAAAAAAATGCCTTTTTCAAAAATCAACTTTATTGAGGTATAAATTACATATAATAAAATGCTCTCATTTTAACTGTTCAGTTTAATGAGATTTGACAAATATATGGATCTGTACAACTAGCAACGCCTTCAATACATTTCCATCACCCCAAAAAGCTCCCTTGTGTCCTTTAGCCGGAATTTATTCCTACCCCAGTCCCAGGCAACAACTCAAATGCTACTGCAGATGAGTTTTGCCATTGCAAGAATTTTCTATATATTTTCTTGTATGCAACATGTTTTTAAGTGTTATCCATATTGTTACATGTTCTAGTGGTTCTTTTTTTTTTTTTTTTTTTTTTGCTAAGTAGTATTCCAACATATGGATATGCTGTAATTTGTTTATTCATTCATCTGTAGATAGACATTTGAACTGTTTGTAGTTTTTTTACTATTATGAATAAAGCTCCTATGAACTTTTATGGACAGTTTTTCCTGTGGACATATGTTTTTATTTCTTTTAGGTAGATTCCTAGGCATGATTGCTGCTCCTATGGGAATTTTGTATTTAATTTTGTAAGAATCTGCCAGACTGTTTTCCGAAGTGTTTTACCATTTTATATCCCCATAAGTTACTAACAAGAGTTCCAGTCATTGCACATTCTTGCCAATATTTGATATTGCCAATCTTTCTAATTTTAGTAACGCTAGTGAGTATGTGATTGTATCTCATTGTATTTTAAATTTCACTCCCTGATGATTAGATGTTGAGCATTTGTTCATGTGCTTATTGGCTGTTTATATGTCTTTTTTGGTGGAATATCTGTTCAAATCTTTTGCCTATTTTCAGCATGGCTTTCCTCATCTTATTATTGAATTCTGAGAGTTCTTTACATGTTCAGGCTACTCAGTTTCTTGTAATGTCTTAGTCTGGTTTTGTCCTCAGAGTAAGACTGGCCTCCTAAAATGAGTTAAGAATTATTTCCTCCTCTACTGTTTCCAAAAAAAGTTGGTGTAGAATTTGTATTATTTCCTCCATAAGTACTCAATGGAATTCACCAATGAAGCAACCTAACAAATCTGTAGCTTTCTTTATGGCACATCTTTTAACTTTACATGCAATAGCTTCTATAGCTATAGAGCTATTTAAATATTCTACTTTTTGGTTTTGGTAATTTGCACTTTTCAGGAAATGCTTATTTCATCCAAATTTTCTATTTTTTTAAACATGAAGTTATTCATAATATTTCCTTATTTTTCTCTTAATTTATAGTGATAAAGCCTGTTTTATTCTTGATATTTGTAAGTTGTATCTTCTTTTTTTTTTCTGATTGGCCTGGATGCAGGCTTATCAATTTTAACCATCTTTTCAAAAAATCAGCTTTTGGTTTTATTGATTTTGTTGGTCCACTTTCTATTTAATTACTTGTATTTCTTTTTTAAAAATCAATTAATTGATTAATTCATTGATATATAATATATTATTAGTCTCAGACCCCAGTTGTCCGTCAGCAGATGAATGGATAAAGATGTGCTACATATATATATGTATATACAATGGAATATTACTTAGCCATCAAAAGATATTTTCTGTTCTTACCTATTAGTTTCTTTTGTTTCTGTTGGAGTTATTTCCTCGATGGTATCCAATAGCATCTTCTTACAGTGGAAGCCTAGATAATGTCCCTGTTCATTCTGATACTATTCCTTGTTCTCAGTCTAGTAGAACCACTCTTTCTTTTGATTTGTTTTTTTCTTGATAGTTTTTCATTCTTTTACTTTCAGCCTAGGTCTTGATATTTAAAGTGGGTTTCTTGCAGGTTTCATAGAGTTGAGTATTGCTTTTTTTTTTTCAATCCAATTTGACTGCCTTAGTCTTTTATCTAGTGCCCTTAGTCCATCTACATTTCATGAATTATTGACATGGCTGAGTTTAAATATACAATCTGCTGTGGGCTGTTTATGTTTGTCTGAATAAATCTTTTTCTCAGCCTCATTTCTGAAAGATATTTTTGTTTAATAGAGAATTCTAGGTTAATAGGGTTTTATTTTTTTTCTTTTCTTGGTAGCTTAAATATTTTTCCATTATGTATTGGCTTGTATTGTTTCTGGAATGAAGTTTGACATTTTTATCTGTGTTCTCTTTTATGTAATATGATAATGCTCATTTCCTTTACCTGTCCTAGGATCTTCTCTGTATCATTGACTTTCAGAAATTTGGTGGGGTTTTTTGTTTATCTGATTGTTAATTTTGGTTGGGATTTGTTGAGTTTCTTGGATTTATAGTTTTTTGAATTTTATCAAATCTGGAAATGTTTTCCCTTTATCAAACTGCCTTCCTTTCTTCTTGGATTTCATTTACATGTATGTAAACTACTTGAAATCCTTGCAAAGTTTGCTGAAGTTGTACTCATTTATTTCAGTCTTTTTTTCTTTCTCTGTTTCCATTTGAATGGTTTCTATTCCTACATCTTCAACATCACTGATCTTTCCTTCTACACTATCTAGTCTTTTGTTATCTTCATCCCGTAACATGTTTATTTTAGACCATGATTTTTCATTCTTGGAAATCCCATTTGTTTCCTTGATGTATTTTTTTTAATCTCTCCTCACTAACTTCATGTTTTTCTGTAATTCCTTGTGCCTATTTGTTAGAGCAATTTTAAGCTATTATAGTCGATTCCTATCTTCTTTATCATTTCTAGGTGTGTTACTTATGACTTTTTTTTCTGGTTATGCCTCATATTTTCTTGTTTCTTTACATGTCTAGTAATTTTTATTGGATGCTGGGAACTGTGATTTGTTACATTCGACATACCTTGATTTTGTTGTCTTCCATGAAAGTGTGTTTTGTTCATTTTGGCAAGCAATCAAAGATGAGCTTGATCATTCTGAGGTTTGCTTTTCAGTGTTTAGAAATGTCCAGAGTTGCCTTTATTAGATCTAGGATTAGTTTAGTCCTATTACTAGAGGGTGAACCTTCTGGGATCCCTTTTTAATGTTAAATGAGGCCTCACTACTTTGGTTAGTTGGAACTCAAATACCTCTCAGTCAAGTGTGATCTCTGAAAATTGCTGATTTTTCAACTCCCAAGTGGTGCTTTGCTTGGCTGGGAGGAGTTTTCAAGCCTCTCATAGATTAGTATTTAGCAACAGATGCAACTGGACCTCTATGCAAGTCTCTGGTGCTCTTTCTCTGCATGGCCTCCTACTCTCCAGATCACTGATCTACAAATGCCAACTACCTTAGCCTCCTCAACTTCAGATTTCTCTGTCCCCAACATAACAAGACCACTGAGTTCTGTTTGGGCTCTCCCTCTATGAGTTTCCATTCCAGAAAGTACAGAAAACTGGAATAGTTGAGTAACCTCACATTGCTTTTTTCACCTTCTCTAAAGGATCACAATCTTGCACTGTCTGTTGCCCAAAGTTTGAAGACAGTTTATTGTATTTTTGTCCAATTTTCTAGTGTTTATGGTGGGAGAGCAAGTCCAATCTCAGTTACTTCATCATATTTGGAAGTGGAAGCCAAACATTGTGTTTTAATTGCTATTATACTGCAGCCAAAATGGTTCTCTGATTTAAGTAAAATTCACATTCATCTACAAAAGACTTCACCTTCTCCTTCAAAATAATCCCTTTTCATCATTTAACAGGTTTAGGAAAAAGCAAAGAATAAACGGTCAAAGAACTCCTCCATTGGTTATATTGGCAGGACTTCCATTAAAAAGGTTATGTACCCTTTTCAGTTAGCAACACTCCTCTGCCTCTCCACTTTTCCTCTTCGACATTCTTGGTTCTGGATTCCCCATGCAGTACATCATGCTCCTCATTCTTTCCAAAATGCCTCTCAACAGAATATCCTGCCTAATTAGCCATCTGTTCAAAGTCCAGCTACCCATTCAGGGACCATATTTGTGGGCTACACTTCAGTGGTGGTGGGAGACTAGCTCAAGGTTTATTGCTTTTGACCAAGGTAACATCTGTTCTTTTTAGTGGACTCCTTCTGGAGACAACAGTTCTGCCTTTGTTGTTTAACCCAAAAGAGTACATCTGATCAGCCCAGGTAGGAACAAAGGCCTCTTGGATAGTCATTGGGAATGAACATCTTAATTAGATCAGGTCTTTAAATAATCTCCAGGTAGATAGTTAATAAAACTGGGGAACTTTTAATAACATTAAATCAAAATACATCTCTCAACTTCCAGTCTCCAAAAGAGCAAAAGAGGGAAGCATTCAAAACACTTCCTACTTAATTGACTTCCAAGGGATAATGCAGTTACACCTGGCCAGTGTTTATAGGTTAGTTTGTTGTCGTTGCCTTATTTGTTTTGTTTTTAATTATTGATTTTCCACTATTTTAAGTAATTTGTTAAATAGCATGTTTGGAATAGTTTACTTATTAACTCAGAAACATTTATTTCATGCTTACCACATGTTGTGCCCTATGTTAGCCATTTCCTAGGGATGGATGTGGATATAGTTACCATTCCCAAGATGCTCACAGTCTCCTGGAGGAGCAAGATGTGTAACTAGCTCACTCTAATATAGATATAATATAGATCGTTATAATATAGATATAGCATTGATAGATACATGCTTAGAGTGCTATAGGAACACAGAAGAGGGAGTAAGTCTCCATGTCACTGGAAAAGCTACCCAGAACAGGTACCATTTCAGTAGTAGATTATGGTCAACATAAAAGCATCTAAGAACCGAGAGGGTTTTGAACTAGGAAGCATTAAGTTAAATATTAACAAAACAAAATAGCTTTTTCTGGGGCTGCTGAGTGGGCTGAGTGAAGATATCTTCATGTTCAATGCATAGATCATTATCAGAGAGAAGGAGAGAAAACAAGAGACCAGATCTGATGTAGCTAATTCCACAAAGAAAGAAGCCAGAATTCTGTTCAAAAGCTAGGTAATGACAGCAAATAAGTGACTAACAAGCATGTTCTTCTTGGGAGCCATGAACCTCTCCATCCATGAAAATTACATTTCTGGATGTGTGCACATACACAGTTCTCTAAGAAGAGGTGTTTTAGAATGCCAGGTTATCAAAGTATCACATAATCTCTAAATGTTATGAACCATTGCTGCATAGTGAATGGTCATATAATAACAAGTTATGAAATCAAACCTCAAGTTTGAGCTTCATGTCCCCTGTACACTACCCATGTGACATTAGATATATCCATTTATCTCTCTGTGACTAAGTTTGCCATCGCCTACCTTGTAGAATGGCTGTAAAAGTCAAAGTATGTCATAAAATATAAAGTACTACACCATCGTTACCTATAAAAATAAAAATTAACATAAGTAAATTCAACTTTAGCTTATTACAAGTTCTTCGTTGCTCTTTTAAATACAGCAGATCCAGGGGCACCTGGCTGGTTCAGTTGGTGGGGCATGCAACTCTTGATCTGGGAGTTGTAATTTCAAGCCCTATGTTAGGTGTGGCGATTGCTTAAAAATAACATCTTTAGGGGCATCTGGGTGGCTCAGTCTTCATCTGCTTTTGGCTCATGTCATGATCCCAGGACCCTGGGATAGAGCCTCACATCTGGCTCCCTGCTCAGCAGAATCTGAGTCTTCCTCTCTCTCTACTCCTTAGTCTGCTCTCCCTCTCACTCTCTTTCTCTCTCCCTCTCAAATAAATAAAATCATTAAAAAATAAATAAAATAAAATCTTTAAAATAAATAAATATGGCACATCCACTCTAGATGTTAATTCCTATTTGTATGTGTGTGTGTAAAGTTTTAAAATTATTTCAGGGTGAAAGTTTTCAATTATATGCAAAAGAAAAGAAAATACAAACCTCCATGAACTCATTTCTGAAATTACTTAGCCAATCTTGTTTGATCTATACTCCCAACTCCTCCTCCTTCCTTCACTGGGTTACTTTGAAATAAGTCCAATACTTTATATTATTTTGTCTGCATTTACTTAGCACATTTGTTAAAAAATAAGGACTCTTTTCTATTTTTTAAAAGATTTTATTTGTTAGTTAGAGAGAGAGAGAAAGTGAGAGACAGCACAAGCAAAGGGGAGGGGGAGAGGAAGGGAAGCAAAGCGGACTCCCTGCCAAGACCCTGGGATCATGACCTGAGCCACCCAGGCACCCCAAAGGATTTTTTTTTTAAACAAAATGATATTATTTTTAACATAACAATAATATCGTTATCATACCCGAAAACTACGGTAAATCTTCAGCATCAACAATGTTCAGATTTCCCTGGTTATCTTCTTGAGCCAGCTTCCAAACAAGGTCCACACTGAGCCTTTGGCTGATAGGGCTCTAGAGATTCACCCCATACCCACTTCCCTGACCCTCCTCTCCAGGGCCCTGGATGCCTTTCCCCTGAAGCTCCTAAGCCAGAGCTGATCCAGTCAGGAATTGTAGCAGCAGCCTCAGGCACCAGCAGGTGGATGGGGAAATTAGTTTTGCTGCCATAACCCCTATCAACCAGGGCTCAGTCTGATTTTTCTTTGGGCTTCTGCTTTGATTTCTCTGATAAGCTACTGTCTACTGCTTTCATGATTATCTGGGGTGTTTTTAAAACCGGGCTACAAATTCTTTGACACTCCTTCTATTGAGAGATGAGGTCTACGCCCACTTGAATGTGGGTGAGTTTTGACTGTTTTGACTAACAAAGTGCAGCAGAAGTGATACAATGTGACTTACGAAGTTTGGTCATAAGTGGCCCGGGAGCTTCTGTCGTCTTTGCTGGACCAGTCCACCACACTGTTAGGAAGGTCCATCAGCATGGAGACTGCGCGTGGGCATTCTAGTTCACAGTTCCAGGTGAGCCCAGTCTTTACACCATCCCACCGAGCACTGTACCCATGGTTGAAGGCATTTCTAGATGGTTCCAGTCCCTCATCATCTGAGTCACTGCAGATGTTTGAGTGTTCCCAGTTGAGACTCTGAGGTGTGATAAAGCAGAGACAAACATCCCCACTTAAGTTTCATTAGAGAATCAATACCTTGTCTGAAATCCTGACCACAGAACCATTAGCATAACAAACTATGTTTTACGCCACTAGATTTTGTAGTGGTTTGCTATATATAGCATTAATAATCACCCTAGCTCTTGTCATTCCTACCTCAGTGCCATACGCTGACTGTCCATGACATGGGAGACCGGCTAAAGAAACAGACTGATATTCACCATTCCTTCTGCAGAATTTAATGGAATCCCTGTTACTAGAAAAGTGACTCACTCTGACCTCCAGCTATACCCATCATCATAAGTCCAGAGTGTCTTGGTTCCAATTTTTCTAGAAAATAAACCTCTAGATGCCAGGCTTTGTGGTGGTGGGAAAAGGGTTCAAATAGCCTAAATTTCTATCGATCTTCATTAAGCCATCGTCAGCCTGCCTCCAGTTCTCCAGCCTCCCCTGGATCTTGCAGAGTGAAGCTTCATTGTTGGCACCTTGTTTGCAGGCACTTACATTTCAGCTGTTGTCACTCAGCTAAGTTGACACCCACCAGCTTGTCCCTTCTAGAGTATCTGTTGGCATATGATATCCGTGGTGATTTCCTCTCCCCTTTTCTCCAGCCTTGTGTATTTGTATCTTGTTTTATTCATTCTCAGGCTTCCGCTATCATAGAAGCAGTACAAGGAGAGAGGACTGGTCTTATTTTCTGAATGTGGACTCATTCATTTCCTGCTTTCTTGTTTGCCTCTCACCCTCACCATACGTGATGCCTGAAATTGCTGAGTTCTGAACTCAAGCTTTCTTTTCTTTGCTAGAGACCTTCAAACAGTCTTCTTCTTTTCAGCCCTGTGCCTCATTCCCAACTTCCACAGTACCTGGACACCTCCAAGTTCTGAGCCTTGTAAGATCTCTGTGGGGTGGACCAGCTCACCACTGACAAGTCTCTTCTTTTACAGACCTGACTCATAAAGTTCTATATGGATCTTATATAGATCTTAATTTTAACATAGCAAAAATGATTGGGAAAATTTGAACATTGATAATAATAATACAAAGAAACTGTAACTTTTCAGTGATGATAGAATTGAGTTATGTTTTTAAAATCTTTTTCATTTAGAGATACATATTAAAATATTTATGAATGAAATTATATCATGATTAGGATTTGCTTCAAGATTCAGTGGGGGGAACTGGGTATAGGTTCATATAGGTATATGAAATAAGATTGACCTTATTTTTTTTAAATTTTTATTTATTTGATGGAAAGAGAGCACAAGCAAGGGGAGCTGCAAACAAAGGGAGAGGGAGAAGCAGACTCCCCATTGATCAGGGAGTCCAACAGGGGACTCATTCCAGGACTCCGGGATCATAACCTGGGCCGAAGGCAGATGCTTTATTGACTGGGCCACACAGGCGCCCAAAAATAAGATTGACCTTTAACTTGAGTGAAACGCAGATTTCCTGTCCTTCTCCAGACTTTTCCTTTCCATGTGGCCTTCCTCTGTGGTCTCCTCAGCAGCATAACTGGCCTTCTTACAGAAAGAACTCCCAAGAACACAGCAGTGGGAACTGCCAGACCTTAAAGCTTAGGCCCAGAACTGGCACAGCATCACTTCCTTTGCATTATATTACTTAAAGGGAGACACTGAGCCATCCCAGATTCGACATAGGAGGGGTCTACCAGAATATGAATACTGGAAGGCATGATTCATGGGCTAATTTTTGGAGACAGCTATCACACCTGCATATTAATGAAAACTTTACAGCCTGAAAGTTAAGATGTCTTTTTATTCTCCAGCTGAGGGCTGCTCTGGGCCAGCCATTTGCAGTCAGCAGAGAGATAGTGATCCTTCTTTCCCTCCACTTAACATCGTCCTCTTCTGCAGCTTGCCAATGTTTCTGACCCAGCCAGTCTCAAAGCAGGGAGATGCAAGAGCAGTAAACAAGGTGGGAGTTTATAGTGATATTACTATAAGACGGTCTCACTCTCTGGGTTTGGCAAATGTTTAGAGCTGATATCTTCTCTTGCAAGCGGACAGCTGGCTATGGCAAAGTTGGTGCTTTCATTAAAGTTCTTTTGACATCTCCCTCCACACCACTGGGGACGTTTTGTACTTTCCACAACTTGGACAAGATATTTGTCTATGGCTCACCATGTATCCATAAAGCTCAGGTTTTTCTTTTGACTATCCAAAGAAGGTTCTATGCTGGATTCCCCTCACTGCTCATCTTCTACTCATTCGAAGCTGCTCTCTTGGGCAAAATTTGGAATGGCCCCAAACTGGCTGAATCACATTTCCCACAATTGAAAACATTACTCATACATCCTTGACCCAATAATCTCTGAGAATGGAAATTAATCTCGATATAGCAACATTTCCTTTGTTGGTGCCACCAAAGAACCTAGCTAAGCCACCATATCTATCGGGTGTTAGATATTCCAGGGACAAGTCAGACACCAGTCCATTTTGTCCCCACCATAGCAGGGAACTTCTCAAACTCTTCAAGTGAACTCATTGAATATCCTCTTTTTGAGGGATTGCACACCAAATGTACCTCCTTGGATGAAGATGAGGGGCTTATAGCTCAGCTGTCCCCAAATAAATCTTCTCCTAGGTACCACTCTCAACCTCTTAAGAGCCTCAGTGTGGTGAGGGATCAAAAATTGTGTCCTGGGTTTCGTTACCTCCTTTTCACAAGTCCCCAAGGTGGTCCATCCCACTTTGGAATCTGCTATCTATCTATTGAGTCTGGGGGTCTCAATCGTGACTTTCAATCTCATGTCCTGTCACAAATGATCTGTACACACAAGCTGAATTCATCATCCAATTCCTAATTCAGATGTTTGCTCTGCAGTCTTTTTCAAGCGCTCCCCAAAGTACTTTGAGACAGGTGGATGGAGAACAGTTATTTAAAGAACACAGAAAATATATAGTGCTTTATGTCTTAAAAATGATTTGTATCACAACATCCTCATATTTCTCTACTTAAAGGAGAGACAAAATACTGACAAGTGCCCTTTTCTCCCTTTACTCGGTACAGCCACACAGATATTTATAGACTAGGAACCAGGCCACTTTCCTGCAGAGATGATTGGGCATCCTGGGCCCATCCTGGTGACTACAGGAGCAGGCAGCCAATGACAACAGAAGCTTGTATGTGGCTCCTGTTTGCTCAGTGCTATTATGTTTCAAGGAATCACAGGTGATGTAGAGGAAATATTACATAAAATGCCTTTCAGTCCTTTTGAGAATTACTAGGGAATGATATTTAGAAGAGGTATCTCAATTCCTACAGCCACTGTTGAACCATCAACCTGTATTAATGAAATTTATATTAGAAAAGAACCTAAGGTAATTTGCCAATGATGTAAAGTAATAAGAATGTACATTCTATTAGCAGTTTGGTTGGTTGTTACATAAGCAAAGGAGAAATGATTATTTTCTAACTTCATTGACAATTAAGAATATAAAAAGAGGACCTCTCAATAGAAGCTGAGTGGCCCAGCTCATATGGGTTCCTGATAATGGCAGATCTGTGCCACTACCAAAGAATAAGGGAGGTTTTAATCACCCTCTCAAAGAAAAATCCATGTCACATGAAATGTGCAAAATTGAGCAAAATCCACAAAGAAATGATCATTTCAGAGCCATCACATACATGCAATAGCTTGACTCAGAGCATACCATTCCAGCCCAATGGGTACTCCAAATCCCAGGCCATCATTCATGGTTGCACAGGCTGTGTATTAATAACTCCAGGACTCCAGGGCACTGTTGACAGAGCCAAACCCATCTCTGCAGTGTCTCTGCCAACCTAAGAGGCCTAGCTTAATTGGAGATGATGGGCTTCAGACTTAGAACTGTTGATTCCTTGACCCATTATGTTGCACCTGTACTGGGTACAGGAACTCCCTCACAAGTATAAGGAAGAAGGGCCAAACAAATGTGCTTAGGGCAAAAGTGGGACTGACATTAGAGAGAGAGAGAGAGAGAGAGAAATGTGCATGAAAATTCAAGATAAATCTTTAAAGGAACTCTTTAAAAAGTAATACTTCTGAATTCATTTTTTAAAAAGTCTTTAAATCTCTTTTTTTTAAAAATTATTTATTCATTAGAGACACAGAGAGAGGCAGAGACAGGCAGAGGGAGAAGCAGGCTCCTCACAGGAAGCCTGATGTAGGACTTGATCCCAGGACCACAGGATCACGACCTGAGCTAAAGGCAGACACCCAACCGCTGAGCCACCCAAGCGTCCCTAATACTTCTGAATTCAAAAACAAGTTGTCTGAAGACAAACATGTTTAAACATTTTTGTGTGTGTGAGCCAACCCATTAACTGAAGAATTGTACAGTGGAATTGTGAAAAACAATTGCTTCTTATCATATATAATAAACCTTGCTAAAAGGGCAGTTGTGAGAAATGCTTGCTCTTATCACAGTGACTCTCATGGCCTTTCTACAACAGCAGTGTGGTTTTATTTAGCAGTGACGTGCTCCACCTAGTGGGCAGAAGTAGGAATTTAAGCAAAAACGGTAATCTCTTCAATACATTTCATTTCCTCTTTAAAACTTAAATCATGGAATTAAAGAAGAGGTAGCTGCTTCACTGACAGCCCATAAAAGCTGTATTGTAGCAGAAAGACTTGTGTGAAGGTCAAAGGTCTTTGGGCCATTGTAAGAGCAAAACCATTTTTGAGTTTCAGAGTAGCACAAGTTTTCTAAACTTCAGCACTATTGGCATTTGGGGCTGGATCGTTCTTTGTTTGGGGCGGGGGATGCTCTTCTCTGCACTATAGGATGTTTAGCAGCATCTCTGACCTCTACTTAGTTTTCATCAGTGGCAAATCCCCCACTCCCCTAACCACCGGTCTTGATGATGAAAAATGTCTACGACATTGCTAAATGTCCCCAAGGAAGCAAAACAACACCAAGTTGCGAATCATTAGAATAGAGGGACGACATGCCATGACATCATTTACTAAGATCACTCTCTGCTTCCTTGTTGAGAATGACCAGTGGGCAACAGAGATACCAGATAGGAATGGAGAGTGTGAATGTGTCTGTGTATTTTTAGCAGCTGACCTAAGTATGAATAATGCTTATTATTCCATCAATTCATTTGAAGTTGCAAAATGATGATATTGTAATTTCAACATCCCCTTTTCACTTATTAACTGGAATGCTTTTTTCAGAGAGAATGTTCCCTCATTTACTACTACTTATGTACCCAGAGATACAATCTGTATGAGAACTATAGAAAATATTCTTTTCTGTTTACCAATTTTTAAAATAATGAGTTACCTCACTAGCATCCTCTAAGGGCGAGCAATTAATGCTTTATTTTTCATGTGGCATATTTGTCTATTTAGTATTATTTTGAATTCATGTATTTAAAATATATTTAGTGTTCAATACATTGCAGTTATGGCTTTTTATGTTGAAGTTCAAATTGTGCAATCTTCCAATTGCCTTATGAGTCTTTTGAGAGCAAACTAAATAGTCCTTGGTAGCTTTCTTCCTATCTGGCATGACAAGATGGTGCATACATTTCCAACTAAATATGCCAATTTTTTTCCTAGATAAAATATCTGGTTTATACTGATAATTCTAATTAAAAACATGACACAGATTTTGTTAAATACAGCTCTTTTCTCTTTAGCCAAGATCCCAGGCCTGAGAAACAAATTAAATAATAGACTATCACATAATTATTCACTTGCTATTTATCCCACAAAATTTTAACCCACGCCATAATTTTAGAATAACAATACTGACACTGCCACCAACAGTGTGATTACTGTCAACAGTGTAAAATTATTTTTGCAGGGTTTTTTGTTTTACATTAGAACATATCCCACTAAAGAGGTACACATTATTGCATTTTACAGCAACTAGACTGTGTTAATTGGCTATTTATTTAGGTACACTTGCTTCATTACTTTTTTTAAAAGACTGTTTTAGTTTACAGCTGAAGGAGAGTGGGAGATACAGGCTTCCAGTTATGGAATGAATAAGTCATAGGAATAGGGGCACCTGCATGGTTCAGTGGTTGAGTGCCTGCCTTTGGCTCAGGTGATGAACCCAGGGTCCTGGGATCGAGTCTCACATCGGGTTCCCTGCGGGGACCCTGCTCCTCCCTCTGCCTGTGTTTCTCCCTGTGTATCTCATGAATAAAAAAAAAAAAAAAAATCTCAAAAAAAAGAATTCATGGGAACAAAAGGCACAGCATAAGGAATATAGTCAATGATATTGCAATGGTGTTGTAAGGCAATACATGGTGGCTACACTGTGGTGGGCATAGATAACAATGCATAAACTTGTCAAATCACTAAGCCATATATACCTGAAACTAATGTAACATTGTATCAACTATACTCAAATTTAAAAATTACATTTGAATAGTTTTATTTTCTTTTTTAAGGATTTTATTTATTTATTCATGAGAGACACAGAAGAGGCAGAGACACAGGCAGAGAGAGAAGCAGTCTCCATGCAGGAAGCCAATGAGGGACTCCATCTCAAACCCCAGGATTATGACCTGAGCCAAAGGCAGACGCTCAACCACTGAGCCACCCAGGTGCCCCTATTTTAGAATTTCATAAAAACATCTAAATGACTCCAAAGTGAAATCAATAAAATGTGGTATGTTTAAGGAAGTCTAATTTCTAATGGTGTCCCCTCCAACATATTTTCTCCCCTATCCCTTATTGGTAACCATTCTTAAACAATTATGGTTAAACCTTCAATTTTTTAAAAATATAAGCAGTTATTTTTGTGTGTCTGTGTACAGCCTTGTTTTCTTTTTTTTAATTTTTTTATATTTATTTATTTATTCATGAGAGACACAGAGACGGAGAGATAGAGGCATAGAGAGCAGGCTCCATGCAGGGAGCCCAATGTGGGACTTGATCCCGGGTCTCCAGGATCACGCCCTGGGCTGACGGCGGCGCTAAACTGCTGAGCCACCCAGGCTGCCCAGCCCTGCCCTTCTTAACATGTTACAACATACTATCATCTAGTTTGCTTTTCTCACATCAACAACATAGTAGCTGAGTAAATTCTACAGCAACATAGATTCCATTATATGGATGTACCAAAGTTTTTTAATTAATCCTTTAATTTCGACTGTTTCCTATTTCTGCTACTGCAAATAATTTTGAGTTGTATCTTTTCATTTTTTAAGACAATGTCTGGGATAGATTCCTAGAAATTGGATTGCTAGATCAAAGCATGAACATGTATATGTAATGTTGCCTGTTATTAAAACTCCATTGGACTATTTTGCAATGGCCACCAGGATGTCAGAGAGTATGTTTCCCCACAACTTCCTCAACAAAGTATGTTGTCAGACTTGGAATACTGCAAACCTATAGATGAGAAATGGTCAACTCCATACACTTGTAATTTTTTCTTAATTTTTTCTTTTCTTATTATGAGTACGGTTATTTTTTCATGTGGTTAAAAACCATCTGCATTTTTCCTATGAACCATCTACCCATTCCTCTGACCCAGTTTCTGCACAGTTGCTGTTTTTCTTCTTTATTTTAGAAACAAGTCAATCATTTTAGTTAAAATACAGTTTTCAACCCTCTAATCATATAACTTCTCAGATTGCATTTTTCTTGAAACATGGTGACTAGCAAAAAAATTCCAAATGCAGTTATACCACCATCAAACATGAGAGAAAAACCACTGGGCTTGCCATCTACAATCCCCTTGTCTTTTTAAAACAAATTCTGCACCTTATATGCCAAGACCTTGTTTAGAATTGAAGCTCTTCTCTGCCCTATCCAATGGATATCCCATTGGGGATTCTCATCATCCTCAACCTCTTAGCTACATCTGAGAGGACTAAACACATACCTCCTTAACACTGATTTTCATTTGTGTGGCAAACTGTCTAGGTACAAGTTACTTGAACCAAACTATCTCAAAATTCCTTTTGGAAAATGGCACGACATTAATAAAAGTCAATACTCAAGTCATTTACCACTTCCTGCTCCACTTACTTGGTGACAAAATAAAGCAGTTGGAGAAAATGATACCTAACAATCTCAATGTGTTTAATTATCTGGTCTTATGTCAGTTCCTTTTCAAAACTCTAGTAGAGACTACCTAAGCTGCCTTTAAAATGTAGCTCCAAATAATTTTTCCAAGTTCACTCCACAATTCTTCTCAGAAGGTCCTCTACTCATTATCCCTTCAAACTTCTCATGCTTTTTTAAAATACACCACTTGTTCTGAGTGTGGGCTCTGGGCCAGAAGCATTAGCATTACCTGGGAGCTTGGAAATGCAAATTCTTGGGACCAATCCCAGATTTACGGACTCAAGAAACTGAGGCAGAGGTCCAACAACACACATCCCACCCTGTGAATGGTGTATGCTCAAGCTTGAGAAAGCAATGACTTAAGACTTACCTTTCCCGTGATATTTAGAATGCCCTTGCTAAAAGCTATTAGCTTCTTACTGCATTTCATAATTAAGTTCCAGATATTTTTTTCATGTATATGGTCTCCTCAACTAAACTATAAAGATCTAGAATAGGTCTATAGACCATAAAGGTCTATAAATCAGGTCTTTAGCTCATTTTATCAAACAATATAGCTGGTTTTAGTCATGTTCCAAAATTTGCAAAAACATAACGACATCTACCTTGATTTGCTTTATTGTTGCTTTGAAATATCTCAATAAAATAACTCAACAGACATTTCATGAAAGCAGTCTTAGTGAACATGTAACAAAACTGAATGTGTTTGCCTGATCCAATTCTCTCAAATCTGTTGTTTCAAAGCCTCACACTGGGAAAATGTAAATGAAGCTTCTGGCAGGCCCAGTCCACGACCTAACCTCTGGGAATAGGTAACCTTATAATGACAATAGGAAGTTTACAGATGTTACCAATTATTTGAGATTTGAAGACTCCTGATCATCCAGGTGGGCCCAATGATGTCCTCCTAAGAGGGAGTTGAGGGAGATACCACGACCAAAGAGAGAAGACTGAATGATGACAGAGGTAGAGAGACTCGAAGATGCTACATTTTTGGCTATGAAGATGGAGGAAGGGGCAAAGAGCCAAAGAATGCAAGGAACATAATTCCAAAAGCTGGAAAAGACAGGAAAACAGATTCTCCCCTAGAGCCTCCAGAAGGAGCCAGCCCTGCCGAAATTTGACATTGGCCTAGTAAAACTGATTTTGGATTTCTGGCCTTCAGAACTGTAAGAGAATTAATCTTTGCTGTTTTATGTCACTAAGCTTGTGGTAATTTGTTGCCGAAGCAATAGGAAACTAATACAAAACTTTTGATGAGTTTTTATTGTGAAATATTGGATTTAGAAAAAAAGTACAAAATGTCAACAGTCAGATGTGTACAAGTACAGTATTTCAATAGTCTATACATGTGAACAGCTTACCAGGTTCACCAGAGAATGCATATTTAGACCAATACAATCTAAAAAGAACTGCAATATTCACAGGCTATTAATACATAAATAACTTGGGCCAAAATGACCCTCACTGGTAAATGCTAATTAATAGCTGAAAACGGGCTAAAAAGCACAATACAGCACACCATAGTATCTCCTTACAGGTCCACATTTAAAGAATATCAGCTCATTATGTCAATACACTACAGATCCAGGACTGGGACTCAATTACTAGTTTATACAATTGCAAAAAAACTTACGTTATAAAACAAGGTCATGGAATAAAGAGAGGGCATTTAATTAGGACTAAATACTGTGAAGCCCCTAAAAAGTTTTAGCCTTGGAATTTACAAAACTTAATTATTTAGACTGATTTTCAATTTTTAATCTGTTTCCTAAAAAGGGGGGAGGGGCACCTTGGTTTTTAGTAGCAGCTCCAACAAGTTATAAGAACTATTACAGTTTATTTTAAAATCATAATGAGCACTGTGGATTGATAAATGGCTATGAAACCACAATATAAAACATTATAAAGTTTAAAGAAAGGTAATGACTATCTTACGAATTTAGCAAATCCTGCAAATATTAAAATCTGTGTTAAGAAGGCATTATCTATCATTGTTGAGAGCACTAAATTTAGGAAGATTATTGCATGAAGAGCTCATAAAAATAAACTGGTTTAATTTTTCCAAGTCTGACTGATTCAATCTTTTGCTATTACTTCAAAATAACCCTAGATAATGTTTTCAAATTAGACAAAGAATTACTTGATACCAATGTATAATGGAAAACTATAGGAATAATCTCCTGAAACATCAGTTATGTTAAAAACAATTATTATAATCACCTGGTGTTCTGAGGAAAGATGATCTTTGACCTGACATTCATAATCATTGTTTAAAAACAACTTAAAAACTACTTTAGTTAACAGTTTACTTAAAACAAATTTATCCTTGCCCATAAATTCCTAAGAGAAAGAACTCTCTCCCACTCTATACAGTGTATCTAGCAATGCTTGATGCTTTACAACTGAACTAAAAATCTGAACTGGCATTTATTAAGTAGATAATTCCATTAAAGGCTGAAAACCACTGGATCAGAAAATAGTCAATAACTTTACATAACCTATCCCAACCTACCTTAATCTTTTATAGACAATTTTAAAGACTCTGATATATTTTTCTTATAAATAGTGCCTGTATCTTACAGTAGATTCCAATTTATTCAAAGATACTCATGGACTGATCTGATTTAAGTTATTTAAATTTTTCCAGATTTGCTTTAAACTTACAAATCAAGTATGGTGTACATAAATATTAACTTAGATAACCACATATTATAGGGAAAGCAGATATATGGACCACTGCAGAAAAATTATAAATTTTTAAAAACTTTTATAAAAGAAAAATAGAGAACATGTAATTCACAAAATATGAACATGAAGCCATATGAATGACATAAAAAATAAAATTACTCTATCAGAAATGATTTAAAATCAAATCTTTGGGGAAGTATTTTTACATAATTCAATGAATTCAGTGACCAACAGCTTCTCATATAACACAGAAACAAACCACAAAATCATCTAGAGTCCATATGCATTATCAGTTCTTAATGCAATCTCAAACATTTTACTTAGATTTCCTTTTGAAATAGGCTTCTGTACATATGCATTTATATACAAACATTTATTAAACATGATTTTAAAACAAACTGTATGTACAAAAGATCAGCATTCCTATAAATAAAAACATTAGGTGGCAAAAAGGCACTTGTAAGTAAAAATCTACAGTAGTTTGTACAAAACAACACATTTTACCTTGGATACTGTACAATAAACATTAATTCTTATACCAATAATGAAAATACTAGTTTACTAACTAAAGTTAATGGTGTAACTTTTAAAAACATATTTACATATTCTCTGAAGTTCATTTAATAAAAGCACCATGATTTTCTCCTAAATTCATGTTGATGAAAAGTAAAAACACAATTACCAAAAAACCAGTGTTTACCATTTTCCTTGTTTAAAAAGTTTTTGTATTTCTAAATTGAAAACTGTTTTTCTGAAATTAGCATAGTGTAAAACAAAAAAATAAACAAAACCAAAAACCCTGCTGCTCTGACTTCTGAAAACCGTAATCTACTCTATTATTGCATGTTGCATTTTATAAAGAGCACTACCCATGCACTCCTTTACAAGTGTTTAATACTATTGCTGGCAAAAAAGTTCCTGGATATCAAATAATTAAAAAGTAACTTCAAACCAGTTGAAGTTTTATTTGAACGTTTTACAACTTAAAAAATGCTATATATCAGTTACAAAAGTGAATAGGAAACACGCCAATTCATCTGGTGTGCAAAAATATTTCTCCACTACACAGAATTTAAGGGCTTCACAGAATTTTTTTTCAAATTTACATTTTCAGCAGAAATACATGAGTAACTACTTTCTCAAGGGGATGTTAGTATGCTTCCACTTTTGTCAAACTTTTTACCCTTTGACAATGCTGCAACCTGTTTGAGTAGTTCTCTGTTTTTGGCCTGTGGGAGACAAAAACATTTAAGATGAAAAATGCTTGAAATATAAGTCATGTTGAAGAATACTACTTATTAATGCTATGCTTTTCACTTACACAACAAGATATCATTGAGACACTAAGAACAGATGAAAGAGTTGGTGTATTAAGGTTCATCTGTTTAATGCTGTATAATGGAGAATCAAAATTCTAGATTGGTTTATCAGCCCCCTTTGTAAATGTCGATATTAATAGAATTGTTGTCCAAAGATACAATCAGTTAGAAAAATAGCAACTTAGACAATCCATTAAGAAAGGGTCAAATTTTAAATAAGAAAAAATGTTTGGCTCTTTAAGTTAACATAAAATGAAAACTATGAAAATAAATTTTGTAATTAATGACTCAATGACTCAGAAGAAATACTGCCCAACAAACTGCACAAGTCTTCCATTTGATGTTTACCTAATTTATAGAATAAGCAAAAGAGGTCCTTTTTGCAAAAATATTCACATTTTTATCACTTTGCCAAATGGACCCTCTCAACTTAATGCTATTCATATAATTTTTTTTTTGAAGCACCCATCAGGAATGCCTTTTTTGATCTCATTTTTGTTCCTTGAATTGCCATAACAGTCATTAGGTACTGGCTTTGATGTAATCTGAACATCTATACATCATCATTTTCATATCTTTGAAAGGATGAAATGATCTTTCAGAGATTCCAAGTTTCACTTTGCCATTGATCTGAATTTAATGTGCACTTCATTCAAACATTCCACACACCAAAGACATTGTCCTTGAGCCAATGCACTGTGAAAATTACCAGTGTTTAGTAAAGAGGAGTGTGTAAAGACAGACCTTCAATGAGTATTTTCATACTATGAGACTGCCTTTGTCTTCCTGTTAAGATCTCTTAGCTGTGGACACACAGGTAATAAAAAATCTTCGATATACACAAATACATTAACAATCAAACACTTTTGTGGAGTTTTTGAGCCACAATGTGGAGAGTGTTTACCATAGACAAGAATCTGAGCACTGCCCTAAAAGCAACAAGATTTTCCCTCCGGTTTAGGAAAACCATTTATTTTCCTTCACAAGTCTTAAGACTTTTTATTATCTACATAATACTTTTTTTTTTTTTTTTTTTTTTTGTAAATCCCAGTGCTTCATCTCCTACTCTAATTTTGGCCTTTGGGTGGCAAGATAACACCTTGCGCCTTCTCTGTACACCATCTTAAGCCAGTTTCATGAAACATAAACCTTTCCAAAGCTTTGTACTTTGACTCCCCCATCTTTCTTCAGCCAAACTCTCCCCTATTAATGCCTATCACTCCTAAATACAAATATTCTTAGAATGATCTCATATTTGCAAATCTAACCATTTTTATGTCTGACTGCATGATTAACAGCAATTTCTCCCTATTAATTAGTTAAGTAAGGTGACAAGTTTCAATCTCAGGGGTGCTTACAGGGCTCAGTTGGTTAAGCATCTGACTCTTCAGCTCAAGTTGTGATCTCAGGGTTGTAAGATCAAGCCCTGCGTCAGGCTCTGTGCTGGACATGGGACCTGCTTAAGGCTCTCTCCCTCTCCCTCCTCTGTCCTTCCACCCCCAGTCCTCTTTAAGGAAAAAAAAAAAGTTTATATTTCAAATTCAATTCCAATTTTAAATCTATAAAATTGTAAAGAACTTAAAAAGATTTTCATTTTCCCTTTAAAATTAAAGTTTGAGAAACTCAGAAGACAAATAATGAGAATGCCTGGTTAATGCCTGGCACTAACTTACTTAGTGGTAAGTCAAGTGAGTACACTTAAGATCAACTGGTTTATTACTCAGCTGACCAATCCTAGTCAGTGTAATAGTTTTAAATTGTTTTCTTTTTATTGTCAACTACATGTTATTTAATTTCTAACTACATAGACTCTCTTGTCAAAACCAGAAATCTTTTTTTTTTTAAAGATTTTATTTATATATTCATGAGAGACACACAGAGAGAGAAAGACAGAGAGGGAGAGGCAGAGACACAGGCAGAGGGAGAAAGCAGGCTCCATGCTGGGAGCCTGACGTGGGACTTGATCCCCAGGTCTCCAGGATCACACCCTGGTTTGAAGACAGCGCTAAACTGCTGAGCCACTCGGGCTGCCCCAAAACCAGAAATCTTAAAATACAGATTAATGAAGGCCATAAAAAAAGTAGTATGTTCACAAATGTGCCTCAAAGAGATCACCATCAGATATATAAGGTATATTTATCCAAAACCTTTTATATGGACATGCCAAATCATTAAAAAGTTAATATCCAAATTATCTTTTCTCAGTCATCAATAGGAAACAAAGACAAAAATCCAAGAGTTCGTAATTTTCATAATTTAAGTATGAAACACAAGAAATCAAACATTAGGTGTTGAAAGCAGTTTTCCCTTTTAATTTTTTAGCAGCTATTTCAATTTGCATTTATATACTCAATCTCCTAAATGCAGCACTAATAAATTTATTTGCTGATAAATTATGTAACAAAAAAAGCCCTTAGGTTGAAATAAACGTATCCGTTGTTAAATGGAGGTAAGTCCAAATCTGTCTTATTCTAATTTAGGTACACTAAAAATATATTTTAATGTAAAAATTATGTACATGTTCAAAATTTTTATCCTAACGTTACTTCTGTATTATGCATCCTGCAAAAATCAAATAACTTAAAACTCTTAACAAGTTAAGCTAAAAATGTTTAGAAACAGTGGCCTAAAAGAAAGGATATCTGGAGTAACACAGATCTTGCTATGTAAACCTGGAATCTATTTTCTCACGGATAAAACAGAACTTCACCACCACCTCAAAAAGAGCTAAAAGAACTAATCAAATATATAAAACACTTAGCCTAACACAGAGGTTGATACATAGCAGGCACTCAAATCTTAGTCCCCTTTTCCCCTTTATTAACATAGTTCCTAAATAAAAATATTTTTTTTTATTTGGAATTCTTACTTTAGACAACCCTGCTACAGGGTTGTGATCACAAAAAGAAAAATAGTTAACTGTTTCCCAACTGGACAGAAAACCCTTTTAGTACATGGTTGCTGAAGGGACTACAGTTAAGAGAGGGTACACAACCAGCAGAGTATCTCTGGCAATTAACAAAAAAGACAGAGGGAAGTGATCTGATAACAAGGAACAGAAACCTGAGTGACCTAAGGGGCGGGAACACAAGAGAAGTAAAGTTTAATCTCAGTCACAAGATGTAGGTTTCTATGTCAGTTCTGATTGTGACCACCATTTCATCTGTAAAATGGAAACTCAGTTACTGGAAAAAGCAAATAACACAGCCTATGTGGTATCATGTTACAGATACTATGCTGCTATATAAATACTAGTTGCTGTTCTATCACATCAAAGTTCAGCTACTGACCAGGAAGAGTTAGGCTTAAGATACCGATCAGGCTAAGATGTCAAAGAGGAGGTCCCCTTTGTTTACAATAACAAAGTAAAACAACAAATTGCTCTTTTGGACAGTGAGTCATACTAAGTTTTATCATAAATTTAAGTATTGCTCACAGTTTTTCTGTTACTCAATTCTGGATTTACTCCAGAGTTTTGGTTATACACTTTAAATCAGAGATCATCATGCAGAAAATTATGCTGCCAAGTAATCCTTCAACATTAATAACTCAATGAGAAAAATAAGAAAATCATAAAACAAACACATACTGGTGGATGATAATGTATAAGAACCCCAATTATATGGACAATTTCTCAGGAAAGAAGGCATATGGACACTTCCATAAATCAATACTCATTCAACAAATTGAGTGCCTACTATGTGCCAGGTTCTACAAGGTTTGTCTTCAAAACAAATGTTAAGATCAATGTTAAGAATACGGCTGTAATTCAGATTTTAGCAGGTTCCTAGGTACATTTTACGATTTCATTCAATTTAAGCTACCTTCAAAGAAGTATGAGGAATACAACCCAAAAGGTAGAAACAGCATATGTACCCTAGTGTTGTAATGATAAAAAAAAAAAAAAAAATGCAGGGCAGTATTATTCGCTTCCTTCCCAAGCTGCACTCTCCCATCAAGTCTAAAGTCTATGTGCTGGCATGCATCCTGTAGGATTTTAAGACTTCAAACTATTGAAATTTAAAACCCTGTTACCCAAAGATTAATTCTTCAGACATCAGAATGTATAAATCAAAAGAACATGTAATTAATTTAGTGTGGTCTGATTTCTAGATTTCTGAAATCAAGGTGAGAAAAGCCTTAAATAAATAAGGAAATAACATGTATCCCTGCTGGATGCTCTCTATCTCTGCATGCTGGACATCAGATACCACCCTCTTTGACACTATGGTGATTGTTGGCTTCACCATTCAGTTGCTCTGTATATTGAAATCCTCCTGAGTATACTTTGCAGTACTCCTGGAGGCTGGCCTTGGCCTAGGTCACTAGAGGCTCCCTGCTGCAGCACACAGCAGAATCCTCTTTGGCACCCTGAAAATCACAGTACGACAGTTAAAGTGCACTCTTTTGCCTTTCATCACTGCATGTAGCATAAATTTCCTCCACTTGAGGTCCCTGGGAACTGGTTTTGTACACCCACCTCCTTCCCATTATCTGGGAGGAAACAGGAAGAATGATTGCACAGTGTACTAAAGACCTTATTTCCACCGTAGTTTCATGAATCCGATCTAATTTTTTTGTTTTTCACACAATGAACGTACTCCATTGGGATCCTCAGAAAACCCCATATTAAGTTTAGGAAAAGTTTTCAGAATTAATATCCTGAATCACCTTACTGAGTGATTTCAAGCAATAATTCTTAGTGGAAGCAGGAGTTAAAAAGTCAAAATCAGGGGCCCCTGGGAGGCTCAGTCATTTATCTGCCTTTGGCTCAGGCCATGATCCTGGGGTCCTAAGATCAAGCCCCACATCAGGTTCCCCACTCAGTGGGGATCTGATTCTCTCTCTACTGCTCGTGCTCTTTGCTGACCCTCTTCGCTCTCTCAAATAAAAAAATCTAAAAAAAAAAAAAAGTCAAAATTGAAGCTAAAACTGCACCAAATACACATAAGATAGGGATACTAATACTAGTCTAAAATATTATTATTAACAATTAAGTAGGTTAGCCCTCCTTGCCTAACAGTTCATATAAATAATGTCATTTACCTGAAGTTGTTCCACAGTTTCTTTGTGCGCTTTTTCCATACTGTTCATTTTTGTTCTCAAATTTGACTCTTGGTACTGAAAGTCCGCCTTTAGTTCAGTTAACTGAGAGACAGACAAACAAGCATATAAATACATATATGTGCACATGTAAAAAATATAATAATGTACAAACACATCATTTTAAACATTCTTCATTATAAATTCACAGTTCATTATAGAAGTGGAAGATGTTAGCAGTTTCCTGAAATTTATAATTTAGAATTTGTTTTGTGAAATGAAAGTTATTTTACTACAGTATATTGTAATGGTAAGATAATACTGAACTACCAGTAAAACTTTTGAGAAGATGCCTTTTTTTTTTTTTTTTTCAATTTACAGATGGCTTTAATAGACACGGAGTTTGGCAACTGGTATACCAACAGGAAAGCTTAATGGCTAATACCAGGAAAAACTGTGTCAATTACAACATATTTCACATCATATATAAACAAAGAAATGTTAATAGTAATTTCAGGTTAAAATAATCTTTCAAAGACAAAAGAAGAAAATTTCACACTGGGCAAGTACAAACAGGAGTGGTTTTATCAACCATGAGCTATATTGCTTTTACTTTAAAATTTATGTCCAGAATTATGTATCCAATACCACCCAAGACTTGAGATAAAACAAAAAAGCACAGAAGCTCAACTAACACGGAATGAGAAAGAAAAGGGAGTTACTTTAAAATTTTCACATAGACAAATGTAAGAAAAAAAAAATCAGTGGTTTAAGGAAGCTACATGTTCTTCTTAAATATCAATGACATACATAAAATACAAAATCCTTAGGACTTCAAACTAAAAGGTAAGTTCATATTATATCATTATGTTGTTAGAACCATGGAGAAGCAGCTTCTGGTTATTTTTAAATGGTTTTTCATTATGTACAAATGTTAAAGATTTGAATGTTCTTTTTTGTAATTACCTACTAGCCAGTAAACTCAAAGATATGTAACAGCAAAAAGAGAAAGGAAGTTATGATGTATTATATTCTTATTGTCTGAATAAAAGCCCTTGCTTTTGCCAAATTCAAAGAATAACTGAATTCCCTCTCTGTTTTCTACATTACAAAGGAATTCCTGTTCTGAAATGTCAGTTCACATCAGATCAGCTAAGATAATTATTCTTGTCACTCAACTGTGTGTTGCCTTCAGATTATGAATTTCTAGAAGATAAGGATTATGCCCAATTTACCCATTTTTGTATTTTCATGATCACTTGAGGATACATGGCTGGTTCTAGAAGTCATTGAATAAAGTGAAATAAACTTAAGAAAATATCTTGGTTGTTGTAGATTTACATTATAAGAGAAAATAGCAAATATATAGCTATTTTAAGCTTAGAATTATTATTTTCCTTACAACATGGCTTATTTCCGTTCCTACTAGTTTTGTTTTGTTTTTTGTTTTTTTTGAAAAAACACTAACAAAAGCAGAAAACTTTCAACAAACTGCACTAACACAGAAGAGTCAGGTATGGAAAAAAAAAATCTAAAAAAGTCGAATTCCACAATGCATTATTAACTTAGTTTTGGAATTGTTGCTTTATAGCAAAATTACTGTTTTATTCAACTTTTACCTAGAATTACTTAGAGTAATATAGATAAATATTTGTGCAATAGAAATGTCCCTAAAATTTTATGCATAAAACAAATTTCAATAAAAGCTCATTAATTCAAAAAATTCTGTTAAAAGGAACCATAAAAAATAAGACACTCATAACTATCCTATTTTTAACTTACATCAATCCTAAATTTCATATACTGAATTTGCTTAACGTAAGGTACAAATGTATTAAAATAAATTTAAATCCACTAACCATCAAGATGTGAGAAAATTTAACACAAGTTATTAAATGCCAAGCTCAGATTCAACTACCACTACAGATACTCAGAAATAGAAATAATTCATACACATACTCATAATCAAGGCTTATTCATAATTTTAAAGGAATGTTTTTAATGTTTTCCTACTGTATATTTGAAATAAGTCAAAAAAGAAAAGTCTAAGACTATAAACAAGTACAAAAGTTGGTTCTATCGTCAAAGATGACCCAACATCAGTAATAGCAGTTACAAGCACTTATACAGGGCAGGAGCTGTAGTACTTCCTATTTTCATTCAATCGTAATGACCATCTCCTGAAATAGTATTAATATTCCCATTTTTAAAAAACAGGACCAGAGATGTGAAAGCATTCTGCTCAAGTTAACAAAGTGCTAAAAACTTTTCACTAAATTGACAACATATTTGATACTCTTCATCTAACTGACAAGTCAGAAGTAAACTTATTTCCTACAAAATGATCTTAGACACCTATTGCTAATCACCGACTACCACACAGGAAATTCCCATAGCACCACTTTTTACCAAATAAATAATTGGTATGTCAAAGACTATATATATTCAATTACTTTTTCAAATCATAAGAATTCACATATTCCATTTACCTGTCATTTTCAAATTAAGGCATTAGGCTTATTTTTAAACTATGGATTTACTGAAAACTAATGTTCAGACATTATTACAACTTCAATTAGCTCTCGGTTAATTCTTAGAACTAAGATTCTGAAAGGCCATTTTCACCTATCTTCATTAACAGCTTACATTCCAATTTGGCTTTTGTAATGTGTCTTGTAATAATCATGCACAAGAAACATTACCAAATTATTAAAGTCTAATAAAACTTGGAATTTTCAAGCAAAACTCAAGATGTAAATCTTACCAGGCTTCAGCGAACCATGTTCTTACCTTTTTATCTTTTTCTAAAATGGTCTGGTCTCTCTGCTGTAAGAGACGTTTAAGTGACATCACTTCTTCTTTCAGTTGACTTATAAGGACAAAATTGTCTGTTCCCCCACTATCTGCTGACTGATTTATAGAGCTACTAAAAAGAAAAAAGTAAAACAGAGTTAAATGAAGTAGAAGGAAAATTAGCAGGTGTTCAAATTGCATAAATTAGACAATTCCACAAACATCCTTAAGGCTAATGCAAAAAAATATGTACCTGACAGAAATGGATGCAACTGGCAAATTACCTTACTAATGGCACACATTACATACACCTGCAGAAATATAATTCAGTATTAGCTTTTAGGGGGTCAATACTTCTAGTGTAAAGCAATAGGCAGCCAATTTGTACAGTAACATCAGCAAACTTTTGGCTAATGAACTAAAACAAACTCACGCTCATAATACTTTAAATTTAAATACATTTTCCAAGCAGGTCAATTTAAAACATCACACTTAGATTTTTAGATTTGTGTTTCACTGAAGAATAATTAAGATCAAGAGAATGTTCTATTCAGATTTGTTTTCTTTTCAAAACCCAATGTATTCCCCAAATAGAACAACAGTTCAGTGCCACTTGCTTATTGCCAAAATTAAGTTAAAATTTTAAACTAATTATGGTTACTCTTCTTGGTGACTCAAAAAAGTCAATGCAGAAAATACGTTTCTATTCTTTTACCTAGTAATAACTGTCAATCAACTGTAACTGTTTAGCTATAACTTGAATTTTCGTAGCGCTAAAGGAATTCATTTTTACCTATCTCCATTAGATGGCTTAGATTCCAATTTGGGCTTTTTCTTTGGAGTTTCATTCTGAATTGCTGCAGAGGATTTATGGCTGAAACCAAACATTAATAAGAATAATTAGAGTAAAAAAGGGCAGAAGCCTCAAGTGATAAGTTATTCTTTTCCCCCTAAAATATTACCGAATATCACTGATTTTTTAAAAGCATAAATAACAAAGTTAAAGGGAAGTCACATTAAAAAAAATACATGTTTCAAAATACTTCAGAAAATATATTGACATATTTACCTCTGTTTCCATAGTCCCTGCTCTTGTTCTGGACTCAGATTGCTGATTCTGAAAAATACACAAATGACATCTAACAACAACATTTATTTAATACCTCTACATTTAACAGCATTCTTCCTAATGGACTCAAATTATGTATGTTAAAAATCTTTTGTTCAGAGGAAGCATATTCAATTAAGTTTTTGAACTAAACTAATATATACTGAATAAGTCATATTCTATTGAGATAGATTCAAGTAACTGCTAGGCATCTTAAGTTCTTTAACAAAAGTACAGTGATGGGGATTAAATTCTCCTTTTATTCAGATCATTTTCCAAAAGTCAGTTTAATATCATACTAAGAATTGGGGTATATAAGCACAAAACTCAACCATGATAAGATTCTATAATCATAAAGTATGACAGTCATCACACTTAGGCTGCCGTTACTATTTCAGACAGAAAATGTTTTATCTTTAAAGTTAACACCTTCCTAATAACCCTATGCACAGATTTCTCCTTTGGAATAATTCAAGTTGTTCATAATAGTGTGTCACACTGAATCATGAAATATTTAATTTGTTTCTTTCCTAAGAACCATCTCCAAAGTCTCTGGATGTTTTAGTCAGTACTGTGGAATAGACATGCTGAAAATACTGGGAAATTCCATAGTAAGAAATGATTCTACTTTGCTTATAATTAAATAAAGTCATATTACTAATTCTCTTCCATTATGCCATAATGCCAATAACAACTTTTTAATTTACTATCAATCTTACCAGTTTTCTTATGGTTGCATATCAGTCAATCCTGTATTAATCCCTAGTTTATTGATTCAACATGTATAGAGCATCTCCTATGTACCAGACATCACACACTTATACAATATAAGATGTTAAAAGACCTAGGCTGTGTGACCTTCTGCCAGTTACCCAAAATTCCTGAGGCTTAGTTCCCTCAGCTGTAAAATGGGTATAATTTATACCTTGTAAGGGATATCAGACTTAAATGAGTTTATATACATAAAAGCACTTTCTACATTACTAGTATATACACAGTAAGTAAAAATATGTGTGTATATTTATGCATATAAAATTTACTATTGTAGCTGGATAAGTTTTTCAAGCAAAAGTAAAAAAAAAAAAAAAATCAGACCATGTTAAAATCAGCTATAAATAAATACCAACTTGGGGGAAAATGCTGTAATTCTATAAACCTGAGTTATTATTTGTGGCAATAAATGCCAACCCTTAAAAAAAATTTTAAAAATTTAAAAAATAAATAAATGCCAACCCTACACGGAGGAACTCAGTTGCCCTTTCTTTTACAATTTTCATCATAAGCATTAGTAAACCATATTATCACACATGAATTAACAGCAGTATCAGGATCTCAAATGGAGAAACAACGTATTAAAATACTTAACAAAAACACTTGGAATTCATCTTTGCTTTCTGAGATGGCCATTCCTGAATCCAGATTGACTTGTTTTTGCCCTCTTCTATCCCCAAGCATCACTGTTTATCACAATAGGTATGCTCCTCATAATTGTTCTCACCCACCGAACTTAGGATAGAACCTCACCAACTGATTGCCTACTCATTAAATGGTCTACATCCATCAAATACAAAACAGTATTTCTATTTCTTCAGCAATAAAAAGGAAAAAAAAAATTAAAGGCTAATTTTATCCTTATTCCTTTTGTTTTGATACCTGTTATTCTTTCTAAAGATTAAGTTACGGTCACAGAATCTTATCTTTATACATATATTGAGTGTGTCTTATCACATGCTAAGAAAAATTTATCTAGTAAGAACAGGGAAAGGGTAATTCAACTGAGTTTTAAGAAGAGTAGGTCCAATGGATGCCATTATGATAGTTACTTTATCATAGTTTTTCTTTTTTTTTCCATAGTTTTTCTTAAAGAAGCAAAAACAAGAAAGATTTATGTTCCTTTGTTCCTTGGGATATTCTGATAGAAGCACAAGATTTCTTCAGAAGAGCTAGAGAAGTCACTATATGACCACTCTGACATCCAGAAAGCACAACAACGGGGTAAGGCAAGTGGAAAAATTGCTTAAGCAAACATCAGTACCTCAATAAAACTTCATAATATGTGCTTGCCTACAATTAGAATCAAATCTTGTTATAATTAGTACTATATTCTAAAAATGTGTTCTTAAATGTGGT
Source organism: Canis lupus dingo (assembly GCF_003254725.2). Classification (NCBI taxonomy): domain Eukaryota; kingdom Metazoa; phylum Chordata; class Mammalia; order Carnivora; family Canidae; genus Canis; species Canis lupus. The sequence goes on along the minus strand of NC_064263.1, from coordinate 5,551,327 downwards.
AGGCATTGATTTTTGGTAAATGAAATTATGTTTTATCTACCTAGAAGTCTTCATACAGAAATTTGGGAAAAAAGAAATTCTTCTGAAACCTGGTTAACATGCCCCTATTTTGTCCATTTTGTGTTTAGTTTGTGCTTTAATATTCTTGGTTTTTCCATGAAGACTAAAACCACAGTTCAAGCAACTTTATGCTACACACATATTACCACTATATAACTCTTTTCTCCTAAGGCACTTTAAAAATCAAGCAGTTGTTTATATTTGAATAGAATTTCTGCCTATGTGTTTAAAAAAACAACAACAACAAAGTATTGCCTGTTTAAAATACTATTTTTCAGGATGCCAGTGGTTGAGTGTCTGCCTTCGGCTCAGGCATGATCCTGGAGTACTGGGATCGAGTCCCACATGGGGCTCCCTGCATGGAGTCTGCTTCTCCCTCTGCCTCTCTCTCTCCATGTCTCTCATGAATAAATAAATTCTTTAAAAAAAATTATTTTTCATACTTTTGGAAACTTCAAGATTTAGAATGTTTCTATCATGATCACAAATGATAGTCTCGGAATCTGTTCTATAAAAACATTGAATGTATATATTCTAGTCACTGGTTTAAGTAAAACAAATTAGTGGTAACTGGTGAATAGAATTCCATATAACCGTAATTTGTATTTATAATTGAAAATATAACTTTTATAGTAAAACCCTAACAATCATTTAAACAAAGAAAGAATATTGAAGCCTTTCATAACACAGGCCAATGAAGTATTAATTAACTCTGGTGTACTTGTATTTTGACTTTATATGATCATATAAAATATATGGGAATTAACATATGCGTTATGGAATTACATATGATCACATGTAATTCCCTACATGTCCTATTTTTATAGTAAACAGCTAAACACACTCCACGTGTATAATTTTATACATGCTTACCTCAAAGATACTGTGGGTTGGATTCTAAACCACCCAATAAAAATAATATTGCAATAAAGCAAGTCAAAATTTGTTTCCCAGTGCACCTAAATTATGTTTATACCATACTATAGTCTACTAAGTGTGCCAAACAATTAGATACCTTAAAAAAGTAAATTAAAAAATTGTTGCTAAAAAATGCTAATGCCACCATCCGAACTTTCAGTAAGTCATGAAGCACTGATCACAGATCACTATGACAAATAAGGAAAAATATTTGAAATATTTTGAGAATTACCAAAACATGATGCAGAAATGTGAAGTGAGTAAATGCTGTTGGAAAATGGTGCCCATACACTTGCTCAATGTAGGGTTACTACAACCCCTCTATTTGTAAAAACTGCAGTATCTGTGAAGCACAATAAAGCAAAATGTGATAAAACAAGGTGTGCCTGTATCTTGAATAAAGTAGGGAAAAGACCCTAAATACTCAAGAAGCTTACCATATACAATGGAAACTAGATCTGCACAAAAGTAGTATTTGCAAAAAGTTAAACACCAATATATGGCATTAAAATACCAGGAGATTTTTAGAAAACCTGATTTCAAAGTACTTACTTGTGATGGCTACTGCTGTGACGATGGTGATGGTGATGATGTTTTGAATGATGCTGGTCTTTCTCGGTAAGAGATGAAGAAGATGAGTTTGAATGTGAAGATCCCAGGCTCTTCCTTTGTTCTTTTGTCTTCTGTAAAACTCTCTTGTATGATAAAGTACAGAGCCAGCATAATAACTTTCCATCAACCTTTTTAAAGAAAATATCTGCATTAGATTAAATGCACCTAGAGACTGAGTGTAAGTGAAAGATAAACTGTTCAACTTCTAGTGCATGCACTCTCACCCATGCACATGCGTGCGCGCTCTCTCTCTCTCTCAAACACACACACACACACACACAGATTGTTACAAAATGGAAATAAAATTAGACTTTTCTGAAACTTGGGAAAATGCTCATTTGGTATATATTGTAAAATTGGTGAGGATAATGTAAGGACTTCCATCAGTTTTGAGGCATTTTTTAATTTCGAGAGCTTTAAAGCATAAATTGACATACTTCCAAGAATCTTACCTAAGCACTGGCCTGAATTTTTAAATCACTGTGTAATCACTAAAATGACAAAGTAGCTCCCACTACAGTGAAAATGTTAGTTTATAAAAACGAGGAGAACTTGAATGACATATACATTTGATTCTCCTTATTCGCAGGCTTCCCATTTGCAAATTCATCACCTATTTGCTAAAATTTATCTGTAACCCCAAATAAATTTGCAGTGCTTTCATGATCATTCACAAACACACATAGCAGCAAAAAATTTCTGTAGCCAGACAGCAAATGTTTCTTGTAGAGGATTAACAAGGTGACACTCTGTGGCCTTCTTCTTTCAGCTCTTGTGCCATAAACAAGTGTGCTTTTCACGGTCTATTTAGTGCCATGTTTTCTCCATCTATGCTTTCTACTGGTGATTCCGCTGCTTCTAATGGTCCCCAAGTGTAGTGCTGAAGTGATGTATAGTGTTCTCTAGGGCAAGAAAGCTGTGACATACCTTATGTTAGAAAATACCTATCTTGAATAAGTTCCTTTCAGGTATGCAGTGCTGTTTTGCCATGATCTGAATGTAATCGAATAACAATTTACATTAAGATATAGGGGGATCCCTGGGTGGCTCAGCGGTTTAGCGCCTGCCTTCGGCCCAGGGTGTGATCCTGGAGACCCAGGATCGAGTCCCATGTCAGGCTCCCTGTATGGAGCCTGCTTCTTCCTCTGCCTGTGTCTCTGCCTCTCTCTCCCTCTGTGTCTCTCATGAATAAATAAATAAAATCTTAAAAAAAAAAAGAAAGCTTTTTACATTAAAATATAACATGAACAAAACGAGATTAAGTACTGATCAAATGATTACCATGTTGTGACCAGAGGCAAGAATCTCATCTATCCTGCCCCCTTAGAGGAATAGTTCAATATTCGCTAATTCAGTGTTTGCAGCAACTTGATAGAACTTATCTACCATGAATAATGAGGATCAACTGTACATGTGTCAAGGGAAAAGAGACTTCTTTCCAAAATTAAGACAAAACCCTATAAAAATAAAATTAGGTTTCTTTCTCCTACATCTTGTTCACACAAGATGCGCTGGAGAAACATGCCTCGCAACTAGGGTACATATACTGCTGTGGAAGAACCCGGGGGAACTTCTCAAAGAGACAATCATCCTCCAAATCAACTGAAACTGACAACCAACAGGACGACTGTGTGAATGCTGCTGATCAGCAGAGGAATGCCACAGGCACATACATACTTTTTAAGTCACTGTAGATAGAAAAAAAACAAACAATGGTTCAAAACATGAGCATGAGTCTCAAACCAAAAGGCACAAGGCTTTGAATTATACATGTTAATGTGCCATCAGGTATTTTTTTCACACCAGCAACTTCAAGTACCCAGCAAAAGGGTAAGTAGCTGACGGGATTTAAAAGCAATTAGTAATTCTCCTGAACAAAATGTTGGATAACCAAACAGTACAGAATAGCTAGCATGGAATACTTTTTTAAAATAGTCATCTCAACTGATCAACACAAATCTATGTATGATGCAAACAAGGAGAAAATACACTGTTCCTGCACTTCTATCTAATTACCTGTTTTCAGGGATCCAAAGGATGTATCACCTATCAGCAGTGTATTCATTAAACTAACTCCCAACTCATGTGTTTTAATTTCCAGAAGATATCATAATATAAATACCTTTCTTCTTCCTTCCTCCTTTCGATCAAAAGCACACTGCTGTTTGCACTGTTCACAGGTCTGAGGTGGTCCATATTTTTTTTCTGAATTTGTACAACGCTGACACTTTGTACCAATAAATGCTGCAATTATGTTACAGTACTGACAAGGCTTAGGCTGAAAAGCAGATATACATTTTAAGTGAGACATTTAAAAATATTAAAAATTTGCTGCATAAAATATATACATAAAGGTCCCAAAGAATGAAGATAAAGGTACATATTAATAGAAAAGTTTCATGCATCCAATATTTAGGAGCATGAACTAATTTAATATCCTAGTTACTTTTATTACTGTTCCATAGATTAAAAAAACATTTAACAACTTTTCATCATATACAGGTACAGATAAAAAGACCATACATTACACATAAGCTTTAAACTTAAGAACTGGCAGAAGCATAGTCAATCTAAACTAACAAACGTACTTTGCTTTTCTTTGATACTCAAAAGACAATTCAGGATTTTACAGAACCTTAAGGCCAGCACTTTGACTAATCATGACTATACTATACCAATGACTATCTTATACATATAAAAAAATTGATATGAAATAATGTCATGACTTCTATGAATGAATACCTGAATTATACTGCTATATAAAAACTGCTGGAGGTTCTGAAGAGGGAGAAAGTATGATTATGCAAACTTTATAGACAAGTGGGTTCTCCAAACCAGGAGTTTGTTATATTTGAGTCTTTAAAGAACAAAATCATACATTTCACACTGAAATTCAATAAACACAAAACATGCATAATAGGACTGTTTTTAAACATTATCATCGTCCAATCAGATTAACTACAGAAAATTTCTTTCATGGAATATTTTAACATACCGAATATTTAAGGACACATCAATACATACTTTTACAAGGTTCATTTTGTGAAAAACAATGACTAGTAACAATAACATGAAATAAAAATGCAAGACATACTTACCGTGCCAAACTGCTTCACATTTTGAGCACACTTCTTACAAATCGTATTAGTTTTGCTGAAAAGGAAATTGAATATAAATGATCAAATTTACATAGCTTTTTGAGGTAATTAGCACACTGTTGAACTAATGCAGATATTTAACTATTAACTATTTACTTTAACTATTTGCTTTAGTAGTTCCTAAAACTTTCTCTAACATAGACCCAGCATCTTTTTAGGGATGTGTATTATACAAATTTTCTCCTTTTTCACTAACTCTAGATAAATGTTTTTGTTTTGTTTTGTTTTGTTTTTAAAGATTTTATTTATTCATGAGAGGCAGAGAGAGGCAGAGACACAGGCAGAGGCAGAGGGAGAAGCAGGCTCCATACAGGGAGCCCGACATGGGACTCAATCCCGATCCCGGGTCTTCAGGATCATGCCTGGGCTGAAGTCAGACACTGAACCGCTGAGCCACCCAGGCGTCCCTAGATAAATGTTTTTATACATTTTTATTGTGTATCTCTTAGTAAAGAACCCCCCCCCCCCAAAAAATCCTGAGGTTTCCTATCTAGTTCCAAAATCTTCACATTTGCCACTGTTTATATAAGCATTACATCTCAATGCCTACCTAACCTTCTCCACTATTATGATGCCAGTATCTACTTATAAAAAAAATTATTTGTTGTTCTTCTTAGGCTACTCTCTTATATGTGGGCTGATCTTTTAACAGGAAAATCCTGTTAAAAAGCATGTGCTGTTCTTCCACTGGTAACAAGTTACTAGAGTTCACCTCTGGAAGATAGTTGGTAACATTACAGACCTTTGTTTTGTCACTTTTAACAGCTTAATAGTAACTTTACATTTGCATTTTTAATCAGCAAAAGTGTACATTTTCCATGCAACAATTTGTTCTCCATTTCCCCATGTGTAAACTGAAGTGTAGCTATAAAACAGCCATTAATTTTTTTGTCAACGCGGCCTTTCCCACCACATAAAAGAGGTATACCACTTAAAACCATTTTTAAGGATACTTTAACACAAATAGGGGATTACGACCCCCAAGTACTCCTCACAGACATCTGTGTCTTTAACAATCAAAAACTATTTAGTATACAAACCTTTCTTGTTGAAATTCTGATCTGCAGTAAGTACATTTTACAATAGGATGCGCAATCCGACATTCCTGTAATAAGACAATGTATTAGCATCTATCTCAAAGTCCCAAATTTCACTTTTCTGGTAGAAAATTATCATACAATCTAGCCAAATTTCTAAGACATCAATAATACCTGTCCCCCAACGTACACAATTGAACGATTTATCATGTAAGTGGCCAATTACAGCACATTTCCTTAAGGAAGACATAGGTGTCTTTGTCTTTATTTGATGTGGGGGGTAAGCTACAAATAAATTAAAAAAGCTGTCAGGGCCGATTTCAAGGGTTGGTTAAATGTGAAACTACTTAATATTTTGCACCGTTGCTCACAGACAGCATCCCGGCTTTAATGGGATGGGAGGAGCTCCAAATCATAGAGCATTCTGTCCCCAAACCAGTCGCTTCGCTTTCCTGGACAGGGAAGGAGGATGCCATCAGCTTTGCGGCTTCAGGTTCCTAGCAAGAAAGTGCAAAAACCGTCCCCTGCCTCCCGGTGGAAGGAGAGGACAGTCCAGGCAGAAAACCGAGATGAAAACATCTCCACCCCAGGGTCTCTGCGGCATAGACAGGTGGCTGCCGCCTCATTCAGCCCCACCCGGAGACCCCTGAGTGTCGGTAGGGCCCGGCCCCCTCCTGGGCCGCCTGGAAGAGGGCAGAATTCTGTCTTCCTCTCAGGGGCCTTTCCCATCCGATGCCCACGTCCCCAGATAAAGGGTCCCGGGAGAGGAGGCCAGAAAGAGCTCCAAGCCCTCAGGGCGCCGGCGACGGGAGCCGGGCTGCAGTGCCGCGGCCACCGCGCTCCCTCGGGCTGGCCGAGGGGACCCCGCCCGCCCGCCCGCCCGCCGCCCCGCGCCCACGGACCTTGCAGAGCTGCTGGCCCTGGGAGAGCTCCTCGAAGGGATAGCGCTGGGTGCACTTGGTGCAGGCGTACAGGGCCGAGGCCGCCATCCTGCTCAGTCTCCTCCTCCACCGCCGCCCGCACCGAGGCGGGGCCCTACGGGGAACTCGGCCGCCGCCGCCGCCGCCGCCCGGGCCGCGAGCTCCTCCTCCTCCCCCTCCCCTGCCTCGCGCCCACCAGAGCCGCACCACGAGAGCCCAGGGCCCTGCGGTCTACACCGTCTCCCTCCGCCTCCACTTCCGCCCCCGGCCCTCTCAGGGACGCCGTCCCAGCCGCTCCCGCTTCGGCGCCTGGAGCGGCGGAGGGAGACCAAGAGGATAGCTCGGTGCGGGGTAGCTGCGCGGCGGTGGATCCGCTTCCTTCTCGGCCTTCCTTCCCCGGCTCTGATTGGCTGGGAGGGCTGCTGCGTCACTCGGTCGCCCCTCCCACCCCCTAACCGCGGCGACGCTGGAAGCGCCCACAAAGGGAGGAAGCTGCTGGCCAATGGGGGCCGGGAGCTCTCAGCGCGCCAAGGCCGCTTCAAACCCGCCCCGCCCACCGGCCCAGGAGCGCCTGGAGCTAGCGGCCAGTCCCGGCGGTGCTGCGGTCGCCCCGCTCCAGCCGGGCGCGTGTTCGCCAAGGCTTGCTCCGTGCCCACGCTGCTTCCCCCTTGACTTACTTCTGTTGGGCCGAACCACTAAGGCCCCTTGCGACACTACTTGTTACTGGTCAGAAGCTAAGTACTTCACCTAGAGAGGCGTCTCCGGGTCGAGCTCACGCCCGCCGGCATTTAGTCCCAGGGGGCCGATGGCGTGTTTGGACTTCACACTCGCTTTTATTGTTTCAGTCATTCTATTCAACGGTCCGTGGCGCCCGTCACCTCCTCGGCCCGGCCCGCCCCTCCTGCGGAGTTCCCTCGGGGCCGCCCGGGAGCCGGCGGCGTGAGCGCCGCCGTAGACTCAGCGAAGCGCTACCTTGTGACGTCGGCGACGGAAGAGGCGGACTCTCTGCTGCTACCGGAAGCCGCCCGCTTTTTTGATTGGCTGCTCCAGACGTCCGTTAGGGCGTGTTGCCTTTTCCGCGTGCAGCCCCTGAGCGTGGGCGGCCCAGTGGGGGTGTGTGCAGGGGTTTCCAGGCCCCGCAGCAACACCCCAGCCCCTTCCATCAGGGGTTGGCTTAGGGTCGCCCCTGGCGGGCGGCTCTCGAATCTTAAGGAAGAGCTCGAAAACTCAGACCCCCTTGGGGCCGCGGAGGCCCTCTGGGCTGGCAGGAAGATGGCGGCAGCATCGGTGTCTGCGACTTCAGGGTCTCAGTTCTCGGTAAGAAGCGGCTGACGTTCGAGTAGGCTCGGTTTTGGCGCCTCCTTGCTTTTCCTCACCTTTCAGCGCGCTCTGGGCCCGGGGTCTCACCGCGTCCGGGGCACGGCCGGGGGTGCCTGACGGGGCGCCGTGCTCCCCTGACGCCCGCCGCCCCTCGGCCGGGGCTGCACCCCCCCCCCCCCCCCCAGCCGAGGCAGGCCTGGTCGGTTCCGTCCCTTGCTCCCCTCACCTTCCGTTCTGGCTGCCCAGGTGGCCAAACTTTGCCAGGACTCTCTGGGAAGGCTCCTCCCGCCGGGCCTGGCGGAAACCTTGCGGCTTTGGTCACGTGGGGGGAACGGCACCTCCTGGAAACTCGCCGAGACCAGGTAGCTCACGACGCGGCTTCGTCGGCGGCTGTTGAACAGTCGTCGGTCTCCACCGCTTGCTAGTTGCGGCCTGTGCCGATTCCGTTGCCTGCAGCGCCTCCCCCCGCGTATTCCCGTGACTGTGCCTGCGGGTCACCCGGAGCGCGCGCTTCCACCTGCGCTGTTACTTGGCCGGCACCGCGTACGCGCTGGCGCTGTTGCAGAGGGGCCGCGGGGGAGCTGATCCTACGTAGTGTTCTGCCTCCCTATTATCTGTCGAACCGGATTGCCGGTGCTTCGAATTTGAGAATCCGCCGCGCCGGGAATAGGCAGAAAATGGGAGGCAGCTCAGGCGAGAGCCATTGTGTCTTCCCTTAGCTGCAGCGGAGTGCTTGGGGCTGTAAGGTCACCCAGGTGAATGGGTTGGAATCCCCGCGCCGAAGGAGCAGACACAGAAGAGAAACTGCATGTGCGTTAGACTGTTACACAGCTCAGTTTGATAGATGCTGCCATGCAGGTATAACCTAAGCGTGAGTGGTCGGTGCTTGGGTTGGCTGGAAACAGTTTCCTAGTAGGGAAGATGGAGCTCGCTAGCGGAGTGGGGAAGGAATCGTCAGTCGGTGCTAGTCCAGAGAACTGGAAAGGAGGAAAAGGCACCCGCGGGCACTTCAGTTAGGTGCCAGGACAATGGGAGCTTCCGGGAAACTAAGTAATGTGGAGCGTACAGAGGTCGTGGGGCGGGAGAGTTGGGTTAGATGAATTGAATTGTGGAGGTAGGTAAAAATTGGGGGGAAAAGAGGGATACGGACGAAAACAGGAAACTATCAGGATGAGAGTTATGTCATAGACGCTTAAGGGGGAGAAGTTTAGGGAGCGTTGAGAGCAAAGTTACCTCAGTTTTCCTCAGTTGCAGCTTTTGTGACTTAAGGTTTATGATAATAAGGCCAAAAGCAACTCCGTTTCTGCGGAAGGGGAGTACCGAATTTGCAGAGCAGTCAGGGAAGATTAAGAATGAATGAAGCACTTAGAGTTCTTTCAGGAATTAGGTCAGTGAAAGGGAATATAAAAAGAGGAACTATTAGGAGGAAGTGTCCCTAAGTAGATGGATGGGATTATATAAGAGTTGTGATTAAATTTAATTGTGAGAAGAAGGCTTTTCACTGCTTTCAAAACTTAGCACTTGGAGACTGAGTAAGAAATACTCCTATAACTGTTAATTGAGCTGTATGTACTCTCTTGAGTCTGTGTAGCTGAGCTGCGGTACTGGGATGTGCTGTCAACCCCTTAGTTCTTAAGGTAGCCTGGGCATAAATTTCATAGTGTTTAATAGGAAAGCATATATATATGCTTTTATTTATTGGATTCTAAATATCAGGAGTACACTTTTTTTTTTTTTAAGATTTTATTTATTCATGAGAGATATAGAGAGAAAGGTAGAGACACAGGCAGAGGGAGAAGCAGGCTCCATGCAGGGAGCCCTACGTGGGTCTCGATCCCGATCCCGGGACTCCAGGATAACGCCCTGGGCCAAAGGTGGCGCTAAACCACTGAGCCACCTTGGCTTCCCCAGGAATACACTTTTCAAGTACCTTTTGGAAATCTAAAGTGTAACAACCTTCTTAATTTGACTTGCTACATCAAAATGTCTCATTTGGAAGTCACTGTTTCAAAACAAATGACTGAATGTACTTTATTATTAGTGTATAAGAAACAGCCCTGCTTAGACACCTTAACTGTCCTGTCAGAAATAAGGCTGGTGTTTCCAACAAAATGTAAAAAGCATTTTGGCTTAATGAACAGTTGATTATAAGATAAGAGAACACAAAAATACCTTTTAAAATTATAGCATAAATTCAGAGGCTACTCATATTCAGATTTTAGGGTTGTATAAACACTTCATGTGAAAAAAAGAAATAATATGTATTCAACACTCATAAACCCAGCTTGGAGCTAGCTGTAGTAAATAGATATGCTTTTTAGTAGGCAAGGTTTTTTAACAGGCAAATTCACAAATAGCATCCTTAAGAAAACAACTTCTATGTAAACCTCAAATGTGAGCAAGATGGAGGCAGGTGATACTTTCAAATTGTTTTCAGTATTTCTGCTGTGGTAGCAAGAAGAGTAACGATAGCAGGTAACATGTACTGAGTAATTGCTATGTATCCTTGAGCTAGTGACCACCTCAGGAAAGCAACGATAACTGGGCGTCCTGATATTAAAAAGAGGTACAAAAAAAAAATAAATAAAAAATAAAAAGAGGTACAGGCAGCAAAGTGTGATAATAGAAGAGTATTTTTCCTATTAGTCGTTTTTTATATTTCCAGTAACCATAGAACTCTTTCATCTCTTTGGATTTAACAAGCTAATCTCCTAACTGGTCTCTGTGGCTTTTGAGCCAGGCCCTGTAACTAATGGTGTTCCATATTTTTTCTCTTAAAAGGTTTATGAATATATCATAGATTTTTTTAATGCTAAATATATAAAAGATTTATTTTTGAGAATAATAAAATGAATGCCTTTATGCTCCTTTTTGCATCTGCCTGCTTTTCTCTCTATATATAATTACCACCATACTTTTAAGATTATAAAATATATAGTATTACCTAGCAGTCATGGTTTTAAATGCTTTTCGCATATTAACTCATTAGTATTTCCATTTTTGAGTGAGCAAAATGCGGCAGAGAGGTTAAATCAAGATTATACAAGTAGTAAATGGCAGTCAGTTTGTTATTCACTAGTTTGCCAGCCATTCAGAAGCAATTCTCTTGCGATCATCCCTGTGTTCCCCAAGTGCAAAAATTTCTTTAGAGAGCAGTTTTTCAAAGCATGATCTGGTGACTTTTGGTGGTTCCTGAGACCCTCTCAAGGGGGTCTACCATTACCTTCCTAATGTACCTTCCAGCCACTTTGTGTGAGACCAAATTTTCTTGTATGTCAACCAAAATAGCATATCCAGGTATGTCAACCAAAATAGCATATCCAGCAGAGTGATGCAGAAGCAAATATAAGAATCCAGCAGCCTTCTTTTAAGTTAAGAATTAAAAAGAGATTTGTAAAATGTTTAAAAGTCACTCTTCATTAAATTTTTTGGTTGATTATTTTTCATTCAAAAATTTACTTATGGTAACATCATGGGTGTCTTGTTTTTAAATTAGTACATATCGTAACATTTAGATATAGCCCACATGAACAAAAGCTCTTTGGGGTCGTAAGTAATTTTTAAGAGTGTTAAAGGGGTCCCCAAACACAAAATGAGAGGGGCAGCAGTGGTTTTCAAACTGCAAATTAGGCTGGGGGTTACAACTCAGCGGTGGGTTGTGGACTGTGTTAGTGACTGAGAACATAATCATTTTTTTAAAAAGCAGGAGAGAGAAAGATAGTTCAGCAAAGAAACCTGATTGAAATTGCAGGGTCTTAGAGGGTGCATCTTTGGCTTTATTTGATAATGCTGAATTGTTTTCCAAAGCAGTTGTACCAATATAGTCCCACCAACTGTTGCCTTTGATCCATATCTTCTTGAACAGGGGGTATTGTCTCACTTTTGAATTTTTGCCAAGCAGGGAGTGTGAAATGCTGTCCTCTTCTTGTTCTCACTTTTGCTTCCCTGATCAATGGAGAAGATGCACCTTTAGTTTTTTCATGAGTTTACTGGTTTTTCATGTTTTTTTCTTCTATGAAATCCTGTTGTGTCTTTTGCCTGTCGGCTGTTGGTTTATCTTTTTCTATTGATTTCTAGTCATTCCTTTTGTATTCTTTCTGGATGGTAATCCTTGCTTGTTAGCCATATTCTAACGATTCTTTGGCTTGTCTTTCATTTATTTTTCTAAGGTATCTTTTGATGTGGGAGTTCCTAATGTTGATGTGGTAAAATTTATTAGTCTTTCCTTTATATGTTTAGTACTTTTTGATTAAGAAATTCTTATAGGGATGCCTGGACGGTTCAGCGGTTGAGTGTCTGCTTTCTGCTCAGGGCGTGATCCCGGTGTCCCCACATCGGGCTCCCTGCATAGAGCCTGCTTCTCCCTCTGTCTCTGTCTCTGCTTCTCTCTCTCTCTGTGTGTGTCTTGTGAATAAAAAAAATAAAATCTTTTAAAAAAAGAAAAATTATTGTAGCCAGGACAATTAATGACATTTTTATGTATTTTTTTCTACAAATTTTAAAGTTGGGGCTTTTTAAGTAATATGCTTAATTTGTGTACTGTGAGGTGTAGGGATCCAGTTTAGTCTTTCTGCTTAAATACACAATTGCTCCAACATTGCTTTTTAAATTTATCTTTCCCCAGTGGTTTGCTATCAGTGTCCATGGTTTGCTCTATAGCTATCAGTATATTTCTATATGCGTATGTTTGTTTTACTGGGCTCTTTGTTCCATTGTCGTATTTGTGTCTCTCTGTGTTTATAGTTATTATCTTAATGGTTCTCATTTTTATATTTCTGAGAGAGTGCTTGTCTTCCTTGTTCCTCTAAGAAAAATGTGAGCTATTCTTGATCTTTTGTTGTTCTTCAGAAGAAATTATAAAATCTGCTATTGCAGTTTCATTCAAAACTGAATTGAATTTGTAGTTCAATTTGGGAATAACCAGTGCCTTTAAGAGGAGTCTTTTATCTGAACATGTCTTGTTACTCCAGTTTTTTTTAACTTTAGCATTTTTCAGTAAAATTTTATAATTTCAGGTCTGTAAATCATTTATTAAATTTATTTTTAGTTTATTTTTTAAGTACTTTCATAAATGACGTTTTCTAGGTGTTACACAGAATTATACATTCTTTCATAGTAATTTTCCTCAGCAACTTGTCCTAAGCTCTAATTCTAATAATTGGGGATTCTATTTAGATGATCATTACCTGTGAAATTTTGATACTTTGTTTTCAATCTTAACATCTATTACTTCCTTTTATTACCTTAATATGCTGGCTACAAAATGCAGCACAACATTGTCCAGAAGATGTCTTGCAGATATCTTTGCCTTGTTCCTGAATTGAGAAGGAATGTTTTAAATTTTGTGCCATTAAATATGTTAGGGTTTTTTGTAAATTTTCTTACAAGAAAATAGTTCTTTAATAATGACTGATTATTGAATTTTATTGATTACTTTTATTTGTTGATAATCATGGATTTTCACATTAAAGTGAAATAAATGTACTAATGTTCACTCGGTCTTAAACATTCCTGGAATAAATTCATTTTGATCATACTGTTTTGTCTTTTTATATAGTTGAGTATGGTTTGCTAAATTGTATTTAAGTTTTTATGTACCTGATTTCTGTCAGCCATGTTGCAATTTCATTTGTAAAGAAGGCAAATGATACACTTTTTTAAAAATCATCCTTCCTACTTAATACATTGCCATACACAGAGATGTCAATAAATATTTGAATCATAAGTGTTCCTAAGTAGGAATTAAAGTTACCAGAGAAGAAAGTGGTCAGGTTAAACATTTTGCCTTTAATCCTGAAAGTTTTCTTAGAATCATATCATTTTATAGTTGGAAAATATTTATTGAATGCTTGGGGTCTTGGAAAGCATACTGATTAGTAGGAGTTAGTCTCAGGCTCCTTAGTAGTTTTGAGACCTTAAGCAAATGGCTTGTTTCTTAGCTGATTTTTTCACCTACAAAATGGGGACAATAATATTTGCTATGCTTCCTTCACAGGGTTCTATAATAACTAAGGGAGAATATGATTGTGCTTGGAAAAAAAATGTGTTGACAAATATAAAGATTCTATTTTCAGTGTTCTGAAAATCCCAAATATATTTTTCTGAACTCTAAAGTGGAGATACTTTCTTAACTGTTAGGATTGTTGTGAAGATCAACTCAGATAATGGATATGTAAATTGTGAAGATCAATTCAGATAACGGAAATGTAAATAGTAAAGTACCATGCAAGTTGGAGATTTATGGATTGTTTTTATTTTGCTTATATATATATATATATTGCATGTATAAGGGGGGAGCCTAAACATCCTGCTTGAGAGATCCTTTGCTCTTCAGTAGTTCTCAGGTACCCACGATTGAAGGGCATGTAGCACTGAAAGCAAGAATTCACTTAATTGATCTTTTCTATCATCTCAGATGGCTGATATCTTTAGAAAAGTCCTATTGGCAGAGTTAGATCTTGGTAGGCAACTGTGAATTTAATGGGTGAACAATTTCATACTCTGATATAAAACCTAAACCTAAATGATGAGTACCTCACTGCCTAAGCTGTACAGTGTGCTTTATGCTGAACACTTGCTTACTTTCTGGGAGCAGGCATGTAACCAGCCCCCAACAAAAACCTTGACGGAGTCTAAGGAGCTTCCTTAGTAGAAAACATAAAAGTTGTCACTATTGGTTGCTGGAGGAGGTAAGCACATCCTGTAAGCACCCAGAGAGGAATTTTGAAAGCTTGTGCCTAGTATCTTACAGACTTCACGACCATGGGTCTTTTCCTTTCACTGATTTTGGTTTGTAATCTTTTGCTGTAATAATTCTTAGCCATGAGTATAAGTAGATGCTGAGACTTGTCAGTCCTAGCAAATCACCGGGCCTGGGGCTGATCCTGAGAACAGCTGACCATCATGGTGATAATAGTTGGAACCTTCCCAGAATTCAAGTTCCTAGATACTAGCCAAGAACCAGCCTTGTAGGCAGACATTTCTAAGGATAGCAGTCTCATGTCTGCTATGTTAACCCTTTCTGCACAGTCTTTTTATGGTATTTGTGCTCTTTTTTGTTGTTTGTTATAAAGGAAATTATATTTTGCAATTTATATTTTATAAATAAATGTTTGTAATTATTTTATAATTTAGGATAATTTGGGATAATTCAGTTTTTTTTTGGGATAATTCAGTTTTAAAACAATGTGCAGGTTTCTTGTTTTGCAGAGGAATTACATAATTCATTCAACAGATTTATTAAACATCTTTATCAAGGTTTTTTGTTTTTTTTTTTTAAGATTTTGTTTATTTAACAGAAAGAGGGAGCACAAGCAGAAGGACCGGCAGGAGAGGGAAAAACAGACACTCCACTGAACAGGAGCCCAGGGGAGGGGCTCCCTCCCAGGGCCCTGGGATCCTGACCTGAGCTGAAGGCAGATCTTAACCAACTGAGCCACCCGGGCGTCCCATGGAGTGTTTTTATTGTGACTTTAGGGGGAATGACTATGTTTCTCCAACATAGGTTCTCCTGTGCAAGCTGGGTGTCCTACAGTCAATTCAGTTCTGCCCCTACCTAGCTGGAGATAGTGTAGGCCCCACAAGCTAAGGGGCTAGGTCCCACGTGACTGCCCCTACTTCAGTCTCCACTTCAAGTCCCAGGTTTTCCTGAAGGTAATAGGCTTTTGTACTTCTGCCCACTCAACTACGAATTAAGGAGTTCCCATGACCCTTCCTCCTCACCCTTTATTAATTTGCTGGATTAACTCACAAAACTCAGGAAGGTGAGCTATGCTTATAGTTACAGCTCTTTTATAAAGGATACAATTCAGAAATAGCCAGATGGAAGGGACATTTAGGGCAAAATGTAAAGGAGCTTCCATAAGCACTCAGGATGCTCTTGAAACCTCATTTTTCAAGAGATTTTATGAAGGGTTCATGATGTACTTATGATTTATTCAATCATTGGCCATTAGTAATTGAACTCAGTCTCCAGCCCCTCCCTTCTCCTGAGGTCAGGATGTGGGACTGAAATTTCTAACTGAGCGCTTGGTTGGTTTTTCTGGCTACCAGCTCTCATCCTGAAGATGAGGAGGGTGGGGGTGTCCCATTATTAGCATAACAAAGATGCCTATCACTTAAGAAATTCCCAGGGTTTTTGAATCTCTGTGTCAGAAACCAAGGACCAAGAACTACCTTTTTTTTTTTTTTTTTTTTAATTCCACAGACCATAGGGATACTAAATATATCAAGTAGGGATAAGCATTTTTACACAAGAATAAAGGCGACAGAAAGATGCTACTTTAGGTACTAGTCAAGGAGAGCCTTGCTGCCAAGACTTGAGCAGATGACTGAGTGGCATGAGAAAAGGGAGCTAGCTTTCTAGGCACATCAACCTAGCAAAAGAAAGTGGAGTGTACTGTGCATTTTCAAAATCCAAATATTGGTCATTATCACTGGGAAACAATGAGGGGGCCGATGGAATGGAGAAAGAGGAAAGGGAATGAAATCACAGCCTGAGGTTAGATATGTGGGGCCATAAAATCGTGGTAAGGAGGCACCTTGGTTGGTTCAATCAGTTGAGCTCCCAACTATTGATTTCAGCTCGGGTCATCATCTCAGGTGTTGAGATGGAGCCCCATGTCAGGCTGTGCACTCAGCGCTGAGTCTGCTGGAGATTCTCCCTCTAGATTGTTTCTGTGGTTCTAAGTGTTAAAAATATTACTTTTCTCATCCCTGAAGTTTATAACTTATCCCCAGTTGTTTTTCTCACTTGGAAAGACCTGGCTGTTAAGAACACATACTGTTTATTTCTTGCTATATTATTATTCTTACGTGTTTACCTTTATCATCTTAACCATTTTTAAGGGTACAGTTCAGTAATGTTAGGTATAATCATACCGTTGTGAAACATCTCCAGACTTTTTCATCTCGTGGAACTCTCCATTGAACAACTCTGCTTTGCAACCTCCCCTGCCCTGGTAACCACCATTGTACTTTCTGTTTCTATGAATTTGACTACCTTATGTAACAAGAATCATAAAGTATTTGTCTTTTTTTGACTGGCTTATTTCACGAATCACAGTGCCCTCAAGATTTATCCATTATGTAGCATGTAATGGGATTTCTCTCCTTTTTAAGGCTAAATAGTATTGTGTGTATATACCACATTTTATCCTTTAATATCTGTATTAGGTACATTTGTGTGTGTATAAATAATTAAGAGTTGCCAGTTTTGTGTTTCTTGGCTTGATTTCATTTCAAAATAAATAATTTTTACAAGGCCACTTTATTTTATCTTCCTTTGCTTTTTATTTATGTATTTTCTGTGCTTTGAGCTGCTGATAGCAAATGAGGACACTGACCCACCACATTTGTGATAAAAGTAACTTTTATTGCTTAAACCTAAGTATTCAAAATGAAATGGACGACTTAGAAAATGGAAAACATTTAGAATGGCTATTCAAAAATAATCTCCTCATACTTGGATTTTTACATAGAGTTTTTGTAATTTGTCTGCTGACCCAACCTAAGCAATACTTTGATGATGAATATGTGACAAACTTTGTTGAAAGACCGTCTCTTCCCCCCACCCCAGTTTTATTGAGGAATAACTGACATACATCACTGTCCAAGTTTAAGGCATACAGTATGATGGTTTAATTTACATCTGTCGTGCATTGATTACCACAGTAGGTTTAGCTAATATTCATCTTCTCATATGAATACAAAGAAATTTTTTTTTTCTTGTGATGAGAACTTTTAGGGTATCTTGCTTCTCAGCTCTCCTGTATATCATACAGCAGCGCTTGCTGTAGTCATCATGTTGTACATGACGTTCTTAGTACTTATTTATCTTACAATGGAAGTTAATACCTTTTGACCATCTCCCTCCAGTTCCCCTTTTGCCCCATTTTCAACTCTGGTAACCACAAGTCCGATCTCTTTTTCCCTGGAGTTTTTTTGTTTTAGGCTCCATAGATAAGTGTGTTCATAAAGTGTTTGTCTTTCTCTGTCTGACTTCACTTAGCATGCCTTCATGGTCCAGCCATGCTTTTGCAAATGGTAGGGTTTTCTTGGTTATGGCTGAATAATACTCTACTGTATACGCCACAACTTCTTCATTCATCCATCAGTGGACATTGCTTCCATGTCTTGACTCTTGTAAGTATTGCTGCTATGATACGAGCATGGAGGTGCAGATATCTCTTTAGTCTTTTCATTTCTTTTGGATATATACCCAAAAGTAGAATTGCTGGATTATATCATAGTCCTATTTTTAATTTTTTGAGGAGCCTCCGTACTGTTTTCCACAGTGGCTATACCAATTTTACAATCCCACAAACAGGGCACAAGGGTTCCCTTTTCTCTGCATCCATGCCAGCTTTTGTAAACTCCTGTCTTTTTGATGATGTATAGTCTCAACAGATGAGAGATTGACCTCATTGTGGTTTTAATTTGCATCTCCCTAATGACTAACGGATGTTGAGCATCTTTTCAAGTACCTGTTAGCCTTTCAAAAGTCTTTTTGGAGAAAAGTTTCAAAAAGGACAATTTTTTTTTAAAAGATTTTATTTATTCATGAGAGAGAGAGGGGCAGAGACACCGGCAGAGGGAGAAGCAGGCTCCATGCCAGGAGCCCGACGTGGAACTCGACCCCGGTTCCCAGGATAACACCCTGGGCCGAAGGCGGCGCCAAACTGCTGAGCCACCCGGGCCGCCCAGGACTAATTTTGAAAAACTTTCGTAAGAGCTAGCAGGCAGTGAATTTAATGGAAGTGGTTTATTTATATCTGAAGTAAATCTGCAGGTGTTTTGTGTTCATATATATGTATCAAAAGGAATACTTCCTAACCAGTTACTTTAAATGATAGTTGTTAAATGATCAGTCTTCACACAACCTACTAGAATTTAAGGTTCTCTGTGAATAATCATTTTGGAATTAAGCTAAGTGATTCATGGTGCTTTGTAAGAGCTTTTGCAGTATAATATAATTTAAGACTTGAAAACACCCTGGTTTCTAGCCACCTCTAAAACCTGATGTCAGCTTGCCAGAAATTTTGAGAACTGCTAACTCTTAGTCCTCTTAGTGCTGTTGCATGTAGACACACTGTTCACTGTTGTCTTAACATCCCTTAACTTGAGGACTGCTTTGAGACTTACCCTATCTTTTCCAAGCTCTTTACCCTCTAGTTTCATAGCCATAGTGTGTGTTTGGTATTTGCTTTCTTAAATCAATTGCAAAATTGCATGGTTTTACATGGAAATCATCTTTGATTTTTAATAAGATTTAGGTACAGTGTGGTTATCTTGATTGTTTCTGTTTATTCCAGGAGGTTGTTTACCATTATTGTAAATACTCTTTGTTCCTCTGTACTTTTCTGGACACAGGTTATTCTGGTGCTGTATAGTGTAGTTCTCCAAAGGTAAGAGTCAAGAACTTATTTTGTTGTGGTTATTTGAGTAAGAAAAATAAATGTCTGAGAATTTTGATCAGCCAGCAGTTGTATCTTCCACCTTAGCTTTCATTTTCTCCATTACTCCCCACTCTAGGTCTTTCTTCCAATAAGAAGTCATCTACAACTAACAAAATGCCACAGTTATCATCCCGTCCAACCAAATCAAGTGGAACATCATTTCTAGTTGAACAGAATCTCGTTCATAACACAGTGGTGTTTGTGTGCAAATAAAATTGTATATTTGGGTATTTGATAAGCTTTAATGTTTTCTAATTGCACCCCTCCTACCTCTTCTTCCTAAGTATAAATCTTTTGAAGCAAGAACTATGCCTTTCTTTCCTGTATACCCCAGTCTTGGATATTTGATAAATATTCAGGAATTATTTCCTTGATTGGAGAGAGATTAGTTCACTCATTTTGTAGCAGCTTCAGATACTGTAAAACGGCAATATTTATTTTTCTGAATGTATTTTTTCAGTACATATTTTTAAGAAAAATAAATTTATTATGAGTATCATTTAAGTATTTCTGTGCGGCATTTCTATTGAAGTCGTGTGAACGTTATTTCCTTTTTTACAGTGTCTGCATATAACTGTCTTTAGACACATGAGAAACACTTGAAGTCGTTTGAACGTTATTTCCTTTTTTACAGTGTCTGCATATAACTGTCTTTAGACACATGAGAAACACTTTTTTTTATTTTAAAGTAATGATTGAATTCTGTTGTGTATGGCCAGTGGGCTCTTTTTTTTCTGTTGTTTCTATCAGTGGAACATGAGCAGTATAATTCTCAGGAACAAATGTCTGTGTGTGTATTTACATCTTATTTGCAGTTTAAAATTTTGAAAGGTAATTTCTATATTTTTATTTTTCAGAACATCTTAGTCGAACCCTCAAGGTCTAACGGAAGTGTCGTTCGCCATTCCTCATCTCCATATGTAGTATATCCACCTGATAAGCCTTTCCTTAATAGTGATCTACGGCGCTCCCCGAATAAGCCTACATTTGCCTATCCGGAAAGTAACAGCAGAGGTAATAGAGCCTAACAAAATCGATATTTTTTGTTTGCCTACTGCTTTAAAACTCTTGTGTCTTCTGTATATTTTAAAATTAGAGGAGTGGCAGCTGGGTGGCTCAGTCGGCTAAGCTTCCAACTCTTGATTTCGGCTCAGGTCATGATCTCAGGCTTGTGATTCTCCCTGTCTCGCTCCCTGTCTCGCTCCCCCACCCCACCCCACCCCCTGCTCACACATATTCTCTATTTCTTTCTCTCTCTCTCTCTCTCAAAAAAAGTGTTGGGGGAGGAGGGAGGAGTGTCTATTTCTCCTTCCTACTTTTTTTTTTTTTTTTTTTTTTTGAGGAGGTTAACCTCCTCAAAATACAGTGCCTTTCTTTTATTCGTTGATTGGTAAATAGTATCATTCACCAAATCACCAACGCTAAATACTTTGAGAAATCTAGGACTGCTCTGTCATCTACAGTATCAGCCAGAAACTAAAAACCAAAATTTTTTACTCTGAAATATCCCAAAGACTTACTGGTTCTGTCTCTTCATTCTCATTGCTTTGGCTCAGACTCTCAATTATTGCAAAGGTGATTGTGATACTCCTAAATAATTGCTTAGCCTGCGGTCTCCCTTCCATCCTCATTTAAACAATTTTCCTGCCATCATCTCTCCTGCTTGAAACAAATGTTAGCACTTCTCCATGGGTTACATAACAAAGTCCTAGATTTTGTATTACCTGGACTCTAATTTCATTTTAGCTTCTCTTCTGGTTCTTCCTTACCCACACATCCTCTGCTCTGGCTACTTTGAAATATATAAATATATTTGTTTCCGGAACTTGCCATCTATATTAGCTTTCTTTCTTGCTGCCTTAACAGATTACCACAGTTCAGCAACTTTAGCCACAAGCATGTTATCACAGTTTCTGTAGGTTAGAAATCTTGATGGGCTTAGCAGGGGCTTCTGTTTAGGGTCCTGTTAGGCAGAAACCAAGGTGTTGACTGTGTTCCTTACTAGAAGAGTCTAGGGAAGAATCTTCCCCTTCTTGGTTCATTCAGATTAGATGTTTGGCCACATTTAGTTACTTGTGGTTACAGAGCTGAGGTTCCATTGTCTTGCTAATTTCTAGTCAAGGGCACTTTCCTCCTAGGAGCTGTCTGTGTTCATTCCTGTGCTTTCTTTATGGCCCCCTTCAGGAATGGCGGATCAGGTGTCTCTCATGCTTCATAGCTTTCTGCTTAGGGTCCTTTCTCAGAGTCCTTTTCACCACATATAGCAGGTATTCAGAGTTTGAACGATTAGAACTTACATGTATTTGGGTGTCCATTCTGGCTGCCATGTCAGCCATGTCAGGCCTAAAGTCTTTCTCATGCTTTGCCCTCTAAGCAAAATCTTTCTATTGTAGAATTGTACTCTTTGAAGTCCACATTATAAATTATTTATTTTGAGAAGTCTTCTTCTCTACCAGCTTCCCCAACACATATCTCTTCCTGCTCTCCTCAGATGTCTCTTCTTAACTCTGTCCTTTATTCATACCCCATAGCCTTCACTTTTTTATGTCAGGGGCAAGCAGGTAGTGGTTTCCTCATCTGTCCATCCCATACTGAAAGTAGATATTACTGGATTGATACAAAAAATATTATAAAAGTGTAATGGATCATAATATCCTGAGGCATTGCTTAAACAGTTCACAGCACCATGCTCTAAAGGGATAAAAGATGCCAATTTACTGTTTACACATTATTTTTTCTCTTGTTTATTTTTCTCTTCATCTTTTTTCCCTCTTTTCTCTCATGTTCTTTAAACCGTTATTGACACGCACGCAGAATTTCTCATTATTGCTGACATACTGGGCTAAACGTTAATTTGCTGATTTTGCTCTATGAATAAATCTCCATTTGACTTTTCTTATTCTTTCATTCTTTAGTAATTGCTTTTCTTTGAACTTTTTTTTAAAGTTTCTTTAGATAGAGGTAAAGATCAGAAATAGATATAATTTTTTTTTTTTTTTTAATTTATGATAGTCACACAGAGAGAGAGAGAGGCAGAGACACAGGCAGAGGGAGAAGCAGGCTCCATGCACCGGGAGCCCGATGCGGGACTCGATCCTAGGTCTCCAGGATTGCGCCCTGGGCCAAAGGCAGGCGCCAAACCGCTGCGCCACCCAGGGATCCCAGAACTAGATATAATATTATAGTGGAAGGATTGATACCTAATTCTAGGCCTTAAATTCCTGCTAGAACTATGTTGCATGACTATTTTTTGTGTGTGTGCTTATTTTTTAAACAAATTTTTACTAAGTTTTAATTGATTTTTATCCCCTGTGTGTGCTTCAGTTATTTATTTTTTGATTTTTTACCATATATTTGCAGTTATACAACTTTAATTTTTATAAATTGCCGAAGTCTTTAGGTGCTGTGTTCAGATGAGTAGGATTTTATCATTCATTTTAATGAATAAGAAAATGCCTTTAAGTTAGCATTTTCTTTATCATCACCATCTTTCAGATACATATTCTCCAAGACCAAGTTTCTAGTTAATAAGTTGAGTATTGAATATAGATATTTGTAAAAAAAAAAAAAAAAACAGACTTCTGTTTGAATGAGTGAAGTCTTACTTTGAGTAGATACTCTGTATGATAAACTTTTCTTCTTTATATGTAATGATTGCTTTTTTTGCACTAATACCGTACGGGAAAAGAGACTTATTCTATCGTTCTAGTTTAATATATTTTCATTTGCTAAATTACCATTTCACTTTTCTATCTGATAATCACTTTGAAAATATAATTTGAATTAGTGCTGTGGAAAAAGATAATTAAACTATATTTCTTGTAATTCTCATTTTCATATTCATTTGAGTTTTAGAAAAGAGATGAGCAAGAAATTGGAAGTTATTACTGCCTTCAAAAAAATCTGTTTTCCTTGGGACCTCTTCTTTTCCTTCCCCCTTGGAGCCCTTTTAAAAAATGGTAATTAATGTCAATCCAAAAAAGTTTAACCCATTGTTCATATTGTTTAATACATTTCAAATACATTTCAAATGAGAGCAGTGTACAGAATGGCTTGAAAATGGCTTGAACCTTTGAAGCAAGATAACGATGAGGCAATTCTGCTAGCCCAGTGCTTTCCCCTTTCACTTCTCCTAGTCCATGTATGTGAAAAATAAAATGGTAACACATGTCCAGCACATGGAGATAAACTATGGGGCTGATGGTAACTAGTTTGGGATCTTTCCCTGTGCCCAGCCACTCATGTCCCCCTCTAATTGCTGAGAGAGTAAACATCTTGACCTATTACAAATTTGTGTCCCACATGTTGCAAAAAGCTCAGCATTATTGACCAGTGACAGAAGTCAAGTTGTAACTGTTGTATCAGGTATTGATAACAATTTCCTGCCCATCCATTCTTTTAAAACACTGGTTATCCAGTTTTTTAATCCAGAAAACCCTAATTAACCCATTACTTGTTTACATAAATATGTTAATGAAGAATAACTATTTTCCAAATTTAGAAAATAGACTACTAAAGAGTGACAGTGTTTTGTTTTATACTTTTTAAATCTCTTATTTCTGGCTTAAGAGAAGACCATTTGATTCTCATCTATTTTTGCATTCCGTTTGTGTTAATAAGTTGTTTGGATTGAAGTATGTGAAAAAAGTCTGGCCTTACACAGGTATGTAGGTGGAAAAGAACTAATACTTTAATAGCCTTTCCAACAATTTGTGGATATTTTTATTTGATATTACACCAAAACTTTGCAAATGGTAGTTTCTTAAAATTGAGTTGCATCATGGAATCTGAAAGCATCATTGATATTTTCATATTCTAGGACCTCAAGACCACCTGTAGGGTGGGAGATTAACTCAGAGGACTCACAAGTTTCAGAAGTGACTGTAATTATGGTTGTGGCTTATTACAGTAGAAACAAGAGAAACCAAGATGCAGGCTTTCAAATTTTTCCTGCTTGGAGGTCACGCAGAAAAACACCACTTCTCCAGCAATAAATTGCATGATATGTGTGGTACTTCTGCCCAGGAAAGCCCACTTAAGGCTCAGACACTATTGCTTTTATTTATCTAATGAAGGAATTCAAGAAATGTTTAGTATTACAGAGTTTTAGTAGTTCAGAAGATGTTTAGAAAAAACCTGAATTGTTGGGGTGGCTGCTCAACAGACACTTTGCACCTACACAATCAGTCCTGATACTCACCATGAACCACATTGTTTACACAATCAAGGGAGACTTGTGCAGCAGGATTTAGTGCCATAGGCATACAAAACCTTATAATTAGTAACATGGGAAGCATTCCAAGAGCCTAGTTTACAGAGGGTAGCTAAAGTTCAGGCCTGCTGTATAAAGTTTTTTGTAAGAAGTTATTTTTAATTGAAGGATAATTGACAATACAGTGTTGACATTCGTTTCAAGTGTACAACATAGTGATTTGACAATTCTATATATTATACTCTTCTCATCACAATAAGTATAGTTTACTGTACTTACCATACATTATTACAGTATTGGCTATGATGCCTTTGCTGTACTTTTCATTGCTGTGACTTAGGATAACTAGAGTTTGTACCTCTTAATCCCCTTCACCTATTTTGCCCCTCACCCACTATCCTCCTTTCTGGCAACCACCAGTTCTCTGTATTTATGAATCTGTTTCTGTTTTGTTTGTTAGGGGATTTTTTTGTTTTCATTCCACATACAAGTGAAATCATACGGTATTTGTCTTTCTCTGGCTTATTTCATTTAGCATAAAACCCTTTAAGTACACCCATGTTGTTATGTATGGCAAGATTTCATTCTTTTTTATGACTGAGTAATATTCTATTACGTACATATGTGTGGAAGATGTAATACTCTGTTATATGTACCATATCTTCTTTATTCATCTATGGATGGATGCTTAGATTTGCTTCCATATCTTGGTTATTATAAATAATGCTTCAATAAACATTGGAGTGCATACATAGCTTTTCAAATTTTAGTGTGTTTTCTTTGGGTACTCAGCAGTGGAATTACTGGATCATATGGTATTTCTATTTTTATTTTTTTGAGGAACCTCCATAATGTTTCCCCAGTGGCTTCCCCAGTTTATATTCTTGTCAACAGTGCATGAGGGATCCCTTTTCACATTCTTGTCAACGCTTGTCATTTCTTGTCTTTTTGATACTAGCTGTTTTGACTAGTGTGAAGTGATATCTCATAGTGGTTTTGACTTGCATTTCCCTGATGATTGGTGATGTTGAACTACTCATCAGTGATGTTGACTGTTCATGTGTCTATTGGCCATCTGTATGTCATCTTTGGAAAAATATCATTCAGGTCTTCTGCTCATTTTAATTAGATTATTTGTGGGGTGTTTTTGGTGTTAAGTTTTCGGAGTTGTCTATTTTAGACATTAACCCCTTATCAGATACGTGATTTGCAAGTATCTTTTCCCGTTCAGTAGATTGCCTTTTTGTTTTGTTGATGGCTTCCTTTGCTGTGTAAAAGCTTTTTAGTTTGATATCCCAATAGTTTATTTTTGCTTTTGTTTCCCTGATATAAGGAGATAGATCTATAAAAATATTGCTAAGGTCAGTGTCTAAGAGATTATTGCTTATATTTTCTTTTAGAAGTTTTATAGTTTCAGGTCTACATTTTGAGTTTATTTTTGTGTATGGTATAAGAAAGTGGTCCAGTTTCATTCTTTTGCATATAGCTGTCCAGTTTTCCTAATACCAGTTATTGAAGAGTCTGTCTTTTCCCCAGTGTATGTTCTTTCCCCCTTTGTCACAGATTAATTGATCATACAAGTTTATTTCTGGGCTCTCCATCCTGTTGCATGGATCTGTGTGTTTATTTTTGTGCCAGTACTGTTACTGTTTTGATTACTATAGCTCTGTTGTATATCTCGAAATCTGGGATTATGATACCTCCAGCTTTTATTTAGCTTTCTCAAGATGGCTTTGGCTATTTAGGGTCTTTTGTGGTGCCATATAAATTTCAGGATTTTTTGTTCTGGTTCTGTGAAATAATACTAGTTGGTATTTTGATGAAAATTATATTGAATCTGTAGATTGCTTTTGGCAATTTTAACATTTTAATATTTCTTTCAATCCATGAGCATGGTATATCTTTCTATTTTTTGTGTGTTTGTTGAGACATGTTTAAATAATTTTGGTGATCTATAAGCCATTCCAGAATGTAGAGAAGGAAAGCATATACCCCATACTGGGTCTTTTTGTTAACCCAGCACATCCTTGTGATATTACTGTTGCTGATATACAGAACAAAAACGTTGTGTTCTAGCCAATTGTTCTAGTAACTGTAAATGCAGAAATGAAAGGACTAGCAAAATCATACACTATTACATATAATCTAATGAAGGAATTCAAGAAATGTTTAGTATTACAAAGTTTTAGTAGTTCAGAAGAGGTTTAGAAAAAACCTAAATTGTTGGAGTGGCTGGGTGGCACAGCTGGTTAGGTGTCCAAGTCTTGGTTTTGGCTCAGGTCATGATCTCATGGTGGTAGGATCAATCAAGCCCCTTGTCAGGCTTTGTGCTCAGAGTGGAAGTCAGCTTGAGTTTCTTTCTCCTTCTGTCTCTGCTCCTCCCCACTGCATTCTGTCTCTCCCTCTGGAATGAATAAATTTTTAGAAACAAAAACAAAAAAACCTGAATTGATATTAAAAGGCACTTATTTTCTCTTTTCTTATTACATTTGTTATCTAATTATTCCAGGTTTTACAGAGAATTGTTCCTTTAAATACTAATCTTAAATCTGGACTTTATTCTTCTTCTCATAGTCTTTTCAGTTGATTTTTCAGGTTTCTACGTTGTATGTGTTTCATGTCTTGTGCTTTTTCTAATTACACTAGTCTCCTTGCATAATAGAAAGAATAAGCCAACTATATTATAAAATGTATCAGTCTCCTGACTGGGGCCTCTAACATTCTAGGCACAAGAATGAATGAATGAAATGTGAATGAATGAATTAGATTAATAAATGGAAAAGTGTGCTTTGCTTTGAGTAAGAAGCCTCGATTTTTAAAAGATGACAGTTGTATGGTTAAATAAAATCTTTAATAAAAGAAATTTGGAATGTTTTAAAGATTTATATAATGTAGGAGACTGGCAGTATTGATGTTTATAAGGTTTTAATAGTTAAACAACACTGGAATAATAATAATGAAATCAGAATAAAAGTCCTGAAACCGGTTTCGGGTATGTGTGTTTGAAACTATGCAGTAGCTGGGACACCTGGGTGGCTCAGCGGTTAAGCATCTGCCTTCAGCTCAAGGTATGATCCTGGAGCCCTGGGATCGAGTCCCACTTTGGGCTGCCTGCATAGAGCCTGCTTCTCCCTCTGCCTACGTTTCTGCCCCTCTCTCTGTCTCTCATGAATAAATAAATAAATAAGAAAGGAAGGAAAAAAGAAAGAAGAGAAAGAAAAGGAAGGAAGGAAGGAAAAGGAAAGGAAGAAAGAAAAAGAAACTATGTACTAGTTATGTGTTGTGTAAGTAATAATTATACCTGTGCAAATTTGGTATATGATACAGTTGCCATTTGAAGTTCTTCCTTCAATACAAAAGTATCTTTTGTTTCATTTGATTAAATGTAAAAATCTATGAAACTTCAAGTATAATAAAAGAAAATGTAAAGTTTATATATCTTAAAGTTACAGAAGAACATTCTACCTGTATAAAGAACTTGATTTGAAAGATTGTTACAACGATATGAAAAAAATCAGAATATCTTATACCAAAACTTGCAACATCTAAACTTAGAATTAAAGACCAAATAATGAAGTGATGGGGGAGTCTTTTAAGGAATTCAAAAGAAAATTGGCATATACTTATACATGTATTACATACATAAACTTTTTCATAGAAATGCAAAATGAAATAACCAGAAGTAGCTTTTGTTTCTTAATCAAAATAACAGAAATGCTGTAATTAATAGTGATTATATATTGCCAAAAATACATCTTGTGAAAGTATAAATTGATACAACCCTTTATGAAGGTACTTTGTTTCAGGAGCCTTTCAAATATGGATATTTTTGGACCCAGCAACTTAATTATTTAATTTTTATTTTTTTATTTTATTTATTTATTTATTTTTTTAAAGATTTTATTTATTTATTCATGATAGTCACAGAGAGAGAGAGAGAGAGAGGCAGAGACATAGGCAGAGGGAGAAGCGGGCTCCATGCAGGGAGCCCGATGTGGGATTCGATCCCGGGTCTCCAGGATCGCGCCCTGGGCCAAAGGCAGGCGCCAAACCGCTGCGCCACCCAGGGATCCCAGTTATTTAATTTTTAATTATTGGTTATGAGCAGACAATCTAAGATTATCTGATTGTATCAGGGAGTACTCACAGTTTCATAGGGCTAAAGTAAAAAAGAAAACTTAGATAAATTTTGATCTCAATTTATTTTATGCATATCAAAAAAGATTGATTAAAAGAATAACCAAAAATGATAGTCATTATCTCTTGGTAGTAGAAGTATAAGTTCTTTTTGTTGTGACTGTGTATTACTTTTATAATTAGAAACTTTGTGGGAGGGGAGGGCAATTTAAAGAATGATTAGAATTTTTCCTATATAAGGATGCCCGGGTGACCCAGTTGGTTAAGCATGTCTTTGGCTCAGTTCAGGGTCCCAGTCCTGGAATGAAGCCCCAGTCCAGCTTCCTGCTCATCAGAGAGTTTACTCTCTCTCTCTCTCTCTCTCTGCCTCTCCCCACTACAAGTTCTCTCTGTCAAAAAAATAAATCTTTAAAAAAATTTTTTTCCTATATAATGAAAAATTGAGATTATAAAAAATAGTCCTTTTTTGTGCTTATCTTTAACTCTACAATTGGATTCTGCATGCGATCTTATTATTGAAACAAGAGATTGATGGTTGATGTACTTTTGGACAATTATGAATTTTGTATGATTAGTTAAATATTTTTACCATTTTATGAAATCTTTAAAATGTTTTACCATTATAATTTGTTTTTTTTAAGTACCTAGAGTGTATCAGAGACTCAGAAGATGTCTCTAAATCGATTTTTTTTAAAACAATTATATGGCAGTAATTAACATTTCATTTTTCCCAAAGAATGATTCTCCCCTGAGCCCACCCATATTTTATTTTTTATTTAGATGAGTTTTTTTTTTTTAATTGAACTTTCTCCATGTAGTTACATTATTCATGTTTGGTGAGTAGTAGTTATGTAATTACATTATTCATGTTTGGATTTGGCAGCCATATTTTCTGCTCTGAAGAATCTTCAAGATAAGATTCGACGCTTAGAACTTGAAAGGATTCAGGCAGAAGAAAGTGTGAAAACCTTGTCTAGAGAAACAATTGAATATAAGAAAGTATTGGATGAACAGATACAAGAAAGAGAGAATTCAAAGAATGAGGAGTCAAAGCACAATCAAGGTTCGTTTAATTATGAAGGAGGTGAAACCTACAAATACACAAAATACAAAATGAAATACACAAAATAAGTATTGTACGATTATTCTAAAAGCAATTTGACATTAGTGTTTTCTAGTAGTCAGTGCCTTTGGGCACTCTGGAATTGGGTTTTATACTCAAGTGCGTTTTGAAGAACAAGTGCTGATGGTCCTGTATTATATTTACTGACTAAATTCAAGACAGATTGGACTAGCATCTAGAGAGAAAATGACTTAGGTCATCTGAATAGGCTTCTAGAGCTACTGGAAAGTGTTGTATTTACAGTAGAGTTAATTCCCATTAAATAGCTTGTTACAGCTGTTCTGTGCGTGAGCTAATTTCTGCTTTTCTTACATATTCTCTTTAGAACTGACATCTCAGTTGTTAGCTGCAGAAAATAAATGTAATCTTTTAGAAAAACAGTTGGAATACATGCGCAATATGATAAAGCACGCAGAAATGGAAAGAACGTCTGTGTTAGAAAAACAGGTATGGTGCCACAGATTCGTTTTCAAGAACAGTTAGTTATGAAAATTAGACTGATCTAAAGATCTTTTTTCTCAGTGAAGACTAATGGTTCTATTATAATAATCATTTTCCCTTTTATCCTAATCACTAATAGTGATTCATCTTGAGAAACAACTACTGTAAGCTTTTGAGGAAAAATGTAATTTGTTTTTTTAGCATAGCTATAAAGAGGTTTCCTTTTTGGATGACCCTCATACTCCCTGCCATATCTTCTCTATACAGCTTTTATAGCTTCTGGCTTTTGAACAATTTAACAGCCCAAGATGGAAATTACTTGGAATCATTTATAAGGAGGGGAAGAGGATAGTTCAATCTGCCACATGATTGGAAATGGTAAAACACTATATACAGTAATACAGTAATTCTTTTCATTGGGATATTCCAGTTCTTAGGTTAGAAAGCATCTGTAAGAGAAGATTAAAATGTTTTGATTAAGGCAGCCCCAGTGGCTCAGCGGTTTAGCACCGCCTTCAGTCCAGGGCATGATCCTGGAGAATCTGGGATCGAGTTCCGCATCGGGATCCCTGCATGGAGCCTTCTTCTCCCTCTACCTGTGTCTCTGTCTCTGTCTCTCTCTGTCTCTCATGAATAAATAAAATACTTTTTAAAAAATAAATAAATGTTTTGATTGATATATCTATTATGCATATATAATGTCTTTGAATTAATAACTTTCATTAGTATAAATTTGGTATTTAAGAATGGTTCCAATACTGGAAATAAAATGATTTATTTTTAAGGGCAGTAACTGTCCACTAAAGTGGTTTGGAGGGATTTCGTAGTTGACACAAATTCCTGGGAAAATTACTATATTTTGTCTTATTCAGATTTTCTGTTAGTATGACACATAACTGCCATAATCTTGTAGATGAAGATATATTTAGTTTATAAATTCAGGTACTTGGTGTTTTGCCTTTTTACCAATAGATCTCAATTTAGCCTAGTTTAATGGTTCACCCTGTGACTGTCAGGTGGCAGTGTTTTCAAAGCCTTGACATTAAACTTCAAAAAAAAAATTATAGGTTTTTTGCATAGAATTCAGAGGGAGTATAAATGATAGATACAAAACCCATGAATATTGCCTTAATTTAGATATTAACTGTGTAAGAGAACCAGACTCATTGAAAATAATAGTCCATATATATCTAATAAACCCCTGCTATCCCAGAGTGTAATGGAAGCCTCAGTATATGCAACCAAATGTTATAAAATATATGGTAAGAACAGGATTCCACTTGTATTTTTTTGTTTCTCCCTGTGGTATCATCTTAATATTGTTATCCTAGAATTTCTCTATAGTACCTAAGTGGTTCTATGAAAGGCCAAATATAGTATATAGCATATGCCCAGTGTCAGTTGTTTTTTGTTTTGTCACATTATCATGCTATGTTTAATACTGTTCCCTAGGTTTCCCTTGAAAGAGAACGACAACATGATCAAACACATGTGCAGAGCCAGCTGGAAAAGCTGGATCTTCTTGAACAGGAGTATAACAAACTTACCACAATGCAGGCCCTGGCAGAAGTCAGTAAATGTGTCTTTTACTCATCAGTGCATAATACTGGTTCTTTTATAAAATTGATCACTTTATAATACTGTATATTCGACGAACAGTGATCTTGTAGCAAAGGAATGTATTTTTTAAAGAAAAAATGTAAATTTGGAGGGAGTGTTCACATTTTATAATCTTGATGTACATAAGGAAGTAGTTCTTTTTTGAAAATGTTGGAGGCTTAAATGGTATTGAGCATCTTTAAGGCTTGTATTACTTGGCTTAAATTGTTCTTTTTAGTTTTCATTTCATTTCATAGTTTTAAATACTTGGGAAGTATTTAATACCGCTGAGATTAAGTTCCAAATTTAGCTTCCATGTAGCCTATATGGCTTCATATAGAACTGTGTTCTTTGGCCATAGATTTTACCCATAATTCTGTTCAGCTGATTCACAGATGACTGATAATGAATCACAAAGGAGAGTGTCATGGTTACTGGCCAGCACAGTGTCATTACTAGAGTGAACAGGCATATGTTTACCATGCTAAAATTGTATAGCACATTACTGTGTTTCTGTATTACAATTTTACATGATGACACAAAGTCTTTTCACTAACCACTTTTAATATTTTTATCACTAGAAAAAAATGCAAGAGTTGGAAGCAAAACTCCGGGAAGAACAACAGGAAAGGAAACGTATGCAAGTTAAGGCAGCCCAGGTGAGTTGCAGTGTCAGCAGGTTGGCTCCTCACATTTCATTCTTCATAAGCAAAAGATTGATTGTGGGCTTCTTAGATTATATTTTGGAAAAGTCCAACATATAAATTGTCAGAAATAGATGAATATGGAAAATTATAAACCTTTATTTTTAAAGGGAGAGAGTAAAAGTTGAGCAATTTTTTAGAGTTGTCCAAATTATGGGGTTTCAATCAGCATTTAAAAAAATCAATTAAAAACATAAAAGATAGTATACATAAGATAATAATCATGTAAAATGTCTCACAGGAGTTGCTACTGGAAATGTTTGAAAGCCATCGTGTAGTTTTCTCACACATTTTCCTTTTCCTTGGTGGCTTCAAAACACCAGGACAGAAATTGAAGTAATGGGCTGGCCCAGTAGCTAGTGACCCATACTAACCCACAAGAGCTACCATATGAGGGGAGCGAGGTCTGTTTGCTCCTAGTCTTTGATTTATTGGCTATCAGCCAGAATAGATGAGGCGGTGTGAATTCACAGAAACATGGCGTTTATATATACCACCCAGAACTGGGTTTCTAAAAGATACACTAATAGTTTTGTTCCCAGTAAGTCGTACAGATAAGCACCTTGTTTGTAACTGAAGACTCTCTTAAGAGCTTATTTCTTCAGATACCTCTTATATATTGCCCTCCCACTTCCAAAGTCTTTAAGTTTTACATTTGTTTGTATCTTTTTTTTACCCTGTTAACACAAGAAGCAAGACTTAACTCTAAACCAGTTAGGAACGGAGGCTGTGCAGTTCAGGCTGCAGCCAGATGCCAGCAGTGCCCCGAGCTCAGTTTGTACATAGGCTTGCAGGACCATAAACATCCTGTTATCACTTCCACAACTCATTGGTTTAACTTGTTCTCTTTCTATATTAAACCCAGTGTATTTCTTTCTCAAATATTTACCTTCTGATCAGTTTGTGGGTTTTGTTTTGTTTTGTTTTGCTTTTAGTGTGCTGAGTTATGTAGTCATGTGGCTTTATTTTTGATCACCAGTAAATCTTGAAATTACGTGGTTTCTCTGCCCATTCCACTTTAGGGTAGCCCTCTTTACTGTGTCTCCATTTCCTCAGTTGTAACATGCAAACTCGTGGATTGTGCTTTATATACATTGTGGTGGTGAGTTCTGTTGTATGTGAAATAAAAATAAAGCAAGTTCATTATCTTATGAATTTAATTTACAGTATTTGTGCTTTCTTTTTCACTTAGCAGGTATAAAGAAGGGACCAAATAGTTACTACTGGTAATACAGTAAAAAGTTTTGAGTTCTGATAGTTGAACACCATTATAGTGGAATGACAACGGAGACCGAACATGGTTCCAAGTCAAGCTGACTTTTTTTTTCCCCCCTAAGAATTTATTTATTTGAGAGAATCTGCACGTGAGCCCGGGGGATGGGGGTGTGTGAAGGAGGGGCAGAGGGAAAGGGAGAAAGAAGCAGACTCCCCACTGACTAATAGGGAGCCTGACACGGGGCTTGGTCCCAGGACCCCAAGATCATGCTCTGAGCTGAAGCTAGACACTTAACTGAGTGAGCCACCCAGGTGCCCCCAAGTCAAGCTAACCTTAACTTGTATAGTCTGGGGCAAGATATTTAACCATTCAGAGCTTGGATTACCATTGATGAAGTGATCTTCGTTTTATATCTTCCTAGTGTTGGAGAGATCAAACAGGAGAAAAGACAATGAAAGTACTTTAGAATAGTTAAAACTCTGCCACACAAATACGTAACCACAACCAGGAAGAACTAAATAAACTGGAAGTTAAAACATTTAAAAAGAAATTGTTCTTTTTATGCTATTCAAACTCATTGGCCTCATAGGTTTTCCAGAGTAGTGTTTTTTTTTCCAGGGTAGTAATTTTATGTTCAATGAATCCTGTCCAGTTTACTGTATATAAAGCATTATTAGATGTGTGGGAATATAGGTGCTCCTGAGGGGAGACATCCCTCCATTCTTTTTTTTTTTTTTTTTTAAGATTTTTTTTCTTTTTGTTTTGTATATTTTTTATTGGAGTTCTGTTTGCTAACATATAGCATAACACCCAATGCTCATCCCGTCAAGTGCCCCCCTCAGTGCCCATCACCAAGTCACCTCAACCCCCTACCCACCTCCCTTTCCACTACCCCTTGTTCATTTCCCAGAGTTAGAGGAGTCTCTCATGTGCTGTCACCCTCACTGATATTTTCCACTCATTTTCTCTCCTTTCCCCTTTATTCTCTTTCACTATTTTTTATATTCCCCAAATGAATGAGACCGTATAATGTTTGTCCTTGTCCAGTTGACTTATTTCACTCGGCATAATACCCTCCAGTTCCATTCATGTTGAAGCAAATGGTGGGTATTTGTTGTTTCTAATGGCTGAGGAATATTCCATTGTATACGTATACCACATCTTCTTTATCCATTCATCTTTCGATGGGCACCGAGGCTCCTTCCATTTATTTTTATTTATTTATTCATGAGAGAGAGAGAGAGAGAGAGGAAGAGACACAGGCAGAGGGAGAAGCAGGCTCCATGCAGGAAGCCTAACGTGGGACTCGATCCCGGGTCTCCAGGATCAAACCCTGGGCTGAAGGCGGCGCGGTGCTAAACCACTGAGCCACCCGGGCTGCCCACATCCCTCCATTCTTTTGTCTCTGAATAGATTTCTGTGCTTCAAGAATGCAGTCATTGTGGGAAATGTTAGTATTCTCGGTATTTATTTAGTCCATTGGTTCCGAACTCCATCATAATTTCCTGGGGAACATTAACAATGAGAAGATCATGACAATCTGAATATTCCTCATGAACTCCAAATGATTTTGATACACAGGCTGGTTTCAAAACCACTATTGTAGACAAATCCACAGGTGTAAATGTTTTTTCTTTTAGGAAATCTGAACATTAGGCAGCCCGGGTGGCTCAGTGGTTTAGCGCCGCCTTCAGCCCAGGGTTTGATCCTGGAGACCCGGGATCGAGTCCCACGTCAGGCTTCCTGCATGGAGCCTGTTTCTCCCGCTGCCTGTGTCTCTGCCTCTGTGTGTGTGTGTGTGTGTGTGTGTGTTGTGAATAAAGATTTTATTTAAAATCTTAAAAAAAAAAAGGGAAATCTGAACATTGATTTAGGGAAGGTACCAGTCCTTGTTTGAAATCCCTAGTAATTGGCTTTGGAATTTCTACTATGTGCATAGGGAACTATTTTAAAACTAATGTAGTTTTACTAAACTTCTGGAGAAAAGGGGCATGATAGCATTTGCTGTGATACACCTTTTAGTTCTTTCGGACATAAATTTCCAGTTGCTTTTTCTTACATTCTAAGAGTGAGTTTTTAAATAGGAAGAAATGTATTTTGCCCTCCAGCTGCTTTGTGTCTGGCACTGATGAAATTGCCATGTGTAAAAAAGAACATAACAAAGCTTTGGTTTGGAGTTATATATTACATTGATCACCTTAGGCTTAATTTATGGAACAACCACAAATAATGGAGCTAAAGGGTTCCAATCTAAAAAAAAAAAAAAAAGAAAAAAAAAAGAAGATAAATTATAAATAACACCACATTTCAAGATAAAATGAGAGACTTATATTGATTTAAAATATTTGGTGGGGGGATCCCTGGGTGGCGCAGCGGTTTGGCGCCTGCCTTTGGCCCAGGGCGCGATCCTGGAGACCCTGGATCGAATCCCACGTCGGGTTCCCGGTGCATGGAGCCTGCTTCTCCCTCTGCCTGTGGCTCTGCCTCTCTCTCTCTCTCTCTCTCTGTGACTATCATAAATAAATAAAAATTTAAAAAAAATAAATAAATAAAAAATAAAATATTTGGTGGGGATCCCTGGGTGGCTCAGCGGTTTAGCGCCTGCCTTTGGCCCAGGGCGCGATCCTGGAGTCCTGGATCGAGTCCTGTGTCGGGCTCCCGGCATAGAGCCTGCTTCTCCCTCTGCCTGTGTCTCTGCCTCTCTCTCTCTCTCTCTCTCTCTCTCTGTCTCTCATGAATAAATAAATAAATAAATCTTTAAAAAAAATTAAATATTGACAATTTACACAGCTTTTTTCAGTCAGATACTATCGGATTTAAATCTCAAATTTAAATAATAGCTCTTATTTCTATAGCATTAACTTTACACTGCTGTATTTTTCTTAGTTGCAGACTGGGCTAGAAGCAAATAGAATTATTTTTGAAGATAAGACAACTCCATATGTTCCCAGTGCAAGAAGAGTTAAAAAAAAGAAGTCAAAACCACCTGAAAAGGTATGAAAACAGGACCAGTAAGTCAAAGTGCTGATTTATGTGAAAATGCTCATAAAACAATGTGGTACATCAAACTTGGATGAGAAAAATCTCTTTCATTCAATTTCTCCATTGGGAAGATGGAAATAAGTAATATCTACTTAGGAATTTTTATCTTGATAATATGTATGAAAATTTTTGGAACCGCAAAACACATACAAATCTTGACTATTCAGTACTGCATTAATGACCTTTTATTCTTCACATGTCTTTAGACATATGTGACTATACATGCATTACATATATACACACTATTTCTTTACTGAGATTAATTGCTATTTTAGCAGGTACTATTTTTTCCTTCCTACCCTTTGCTAGGCTAAGGATGCATTG
The DNA here is from genome assembly GCF_003254725.2 of Canis lupus dingo. NCBI lineage: Eukaryota > Metazoa > Chordata > Mammalia > Carnivora > Canidae > Canis > Canis lupus. The sequence goes on along the minus strand of NC_064263.1, from coordinate 5,514,048 downwards.
TCAAATATTATTAGGAGCTTGAGAACATTCCAGTATCGATGAAGCAAGTAGCCCAGCACTAAGCTGAAATTTCAGGCTTGTTGTGTATGGTTAGTTTTTATCACCATGTGAGTAAACTTGTTTTTCTTTCCATTCAGAAAAGTTCTAGGAACTATTTTGCTGTACAACCACATTATAGATTATGCTTGGGGGATATGCCGTTTGTAGCTGGAAAGGTAAGTTGGTCAAAGTCTGAATTTTTTTTTTCTTTACAACTTAGTAATTTGAGTTTAAAAAACTCCTACACCTGTATGCCTGTAAATGGGGAAAACATTTTTCTGCCCTTTTACCAATATGGATCCTAGTGATGTGAGAAAGAGATGGAAAGTTTTATGGGACTGGAAGAGCAGGAAAGAGACTAGGGGGACTTTAAGGCAGATAAAACGTATGTGCAAGGAAATATAAGTAGATATTTAAATAAATAGAAATCACATCCTGCTTGTCCTCACATGCATATTACTTACAGAACTCATTCTCCAAGAAGTAGTTACAAATAGACTTGAATCTTAGATTCCTTCAGTGTCTAAATGTAGAGATGATAATTTTGTCAAATATCAGCAAGTACTGAGTAATTTCAATAAATGCTTAACACTGTGTTAGTTTAGGGGCTCCTGGGTGGCTCAGTCAGTTGAGCGGCTGACTCTTGATTTCAGCTCAGGTCTGATCAGAGCGTCCTGGGATCAAGCCCCACATTGGGCACTGCACTCAGCTGGCAGTCTACTTCAGATTCTCTCTCCCTCTCCTGCCTTTTTCCCACTTACTCCCTAAAATAAATAAATATATCTTTAAAAATATATATATATAAATAAATATAAAATTTATATATAAATATAAAATTTATATATAAATAAACATAAAAATATATATATATGGGATGCCCAGGTGGCTCAGTGGTTGAGCACCTGCCTTTTGCTCAGGTCATGATCCTGGGCTTCCTGCATGGAGCCTGCTTCTCCCTCTGCCTGTGTCTCTGCCTCTCTCTGTGTCTCTCATGAATAAGTAAATAAAATCTTAAAAAAAATTACATCTGATGAGACTCAATAATACATTTCTAGGCCACTTTATTTTAAAGTTCCTAAATAAGTTAAAACCTTTCACTGTTAATTTTCATTGTTCTTTTTCTGCTCTGCTGTCAGGGATCCACATGGAACAAAAGAGCCCTTGACTGTAGAGAAATTTTAAAACTTCTGAAAATAACTTTATCTTAATTCTTCACTCCTTACTCTATTCTAGGTTATGAACAAACACTTGTTTTCTTTAGGTATTCAGCATAGGATGTGTTTTAGGAGTTTCTTTTTTTTTTTTTTTTTTTTATTTATTTATTCATAGAGACACAACACAGTTAGAGAGAGAGGCAGAGACACAAGCAGAGGGAGAGCAGGCCCCACGCAGGGAGCCCAATGTGGGACTCGATCCCGGGTCTCCAGGATCACACCCTGGGCTGCAGGCAGCGCTAAACCGCTGTGCCACCGGGGCTGCTCTAGGAGTTTCTTTACCTCCTCATTGCTCTCTTCTTTTCTAAATGTGGTGTGACTAGCACTAAATAGAGACTTTGTCATGTTCTGGGAGTCTGCCAACTCAGCCTAGCATCATATTAATGTTCTGGGAGAAGCCACATCATCCCTTGCTCTCATTGATTTTAGAGTCAGTTGAAGTAACAGGTGTTTTCCTGAGTCTTTGCATTAGTCTTTGTAGGTCCTACATTTGTAGATTTAATTATCTTATACAATATTTGTAAGTAAGTGAGACTCTATAGGAATAGATTCACCCTATCCCACATTGCATTAGAATCTAGTTCAGTATTTTGTTATCCTGAAGTAAAGCTTTTGGTAATTCTCATTGAAGTTATTAACATAAAGGTTGAACAGATTAGGTTCAAAGACCAGTCTTTTCAACCTGAACTCTCCTTCTGAAGTTATTTGTACTCTTTGTGAAATATTTGTGTCCTCAAATTCTGTATTGTGAAGGGTCATTTTTTATTTTTAATTGTATGTTGTCATAGACCAGTACACTTACAAAATGCAAAAAAAAAAAAAAAAAAGATTTACTTAGAAAAATGAAATTAAAAAGATATAAAATGCACATCCTGAAAGCTAACTGTGCTTTTAATTTATATTACACTAATGATGGTGGTCATATTCTTTTCATGTGCTTATTTACCGTACATCTATCCTCTAGTGAAATATGTATCTACATTTCTTGCCCTTTTTTAACTGGCTTGTTTTTTTTACTGTTAGGGTTTGAGAGTTGTTTTGATATAAGTCATATATCAGACACATAGTTTGCAAATATATTCTCCCAGTCTTTCTCCCTCTTACACTGTTTTTTACAAAGCAGCTTTTTGTTTTGATGAAATCTAGTTAATTGAGATTTGTGTTTTTGTGGATTATGTCAGGTCTAATATGATCTTTGCCAGGACCAACATACTCTGGATTTTCACTTATGTTTCATATATATTCTATAATTTTATATTTTACATCTAAATCTATGATCCACTGGAAATGATTTGTATAGACAATATTAGCCTTGTTAAGTCAAGGTTTATTTTTTATTCTGTTCCATTGATATATGTGTTTATCTCTTTGCCAGTACCACACTGCTTTGATTATTGTGGCTTTTTTATATGTCGTAACATCAGGGAGAGTGATTCTTTATTATTCTTTTTCAAAATTGTTTCAGATATTCTAGTTTCTTTGCCTCTTCATATGAATTTTAGAATAAACTTGGCTCTATCTATTAAAAAATCTTGTTATAATTTTTATTGGAATTTCATTATACCCATAGATCAGCTTAGGAGAATTGATTGTTGAGTCTTCCAGACCATGAGTACAGTATCGCTTTTATTTAGATCTTTGATTTCTTTCATCAGTGTTTTGTGGATTCCAGCATATTGGTCCCTTGTCTTTTATTACATTTATACTCACATAATTGTTTTAGAGCAAATGTAAGTTGGATTTAGTTTTAATTTAGTTTCTGTGTGATCATTGCTAGTATATTTAGTTTTTATATGTTGAAGTTACATTCTGAGATTTCACTGAATTCACTTACTAGTCTTAATTTTTGGATTTTTTTAGGATTTTCTATGTAGAGAAGCATGTTATCTGTAAACAGGGACAGTTTTATTTTTTTAATTTGCATTGCCTTTCATTTCCTTTTTTGCCTTACTGCACTGGCTAGGATTTTCAGTATTACATTAAACAAGGATGATGAGAGTAGACATCGTTGCCTTCTTTCTGATCTTAAGTCCGGGGAAAGCATTAGCATTCAGTCTCACCAGTAGACATGATGTTAGCTATAGGTTGTTTGTCAGTGCTCTTTATCAGGCTAGAGGAAATTTCCTTCTGTTTCTACTTTGCTGGTACTGAGAGTACCCAGTAAGGCACTGGATTTTTTTTCAAATGCTTTTTCTTCATTAAATGATATGGTTATGGGTTTTTCTTTTTTACTGTTGAAAGTTACAACATTACTACATTACGTTGATCAATTTTTTAAAAAATAATTGAACTAGTCTTGAATTCCTGGAATAAACCCCACTTGGATACAGTATACATACTTCTTAGTATATAATGCTAGATTCAATTTGCTACCCAACAATAGAAAGTAGAATTTAAAAAATACATATTTAGCTTAGTATAGTGGTTTCCAAACCTGTCTGGTCAGAATCAACTGGTAGAATTAAAAGTATACATTTCCAAGCCTTGACCCCTGCACTGATCAGGTTTGGAGTCTGCCTAGGACTCTGCATTTTAAACAAGATGTCTAGATGATGCTTATGGAGCCAAGTTAGCCTAGGCATCTGTTGATGAAATAGTATGCTGAGACCATTGTTTAATATTCAAAACCAGAAATCTTGAGAAGGCTACCAGGTTTTTCCTATTGTTATTTATGTGACAAGGATAGACTTAGTACATCCTAGTATTTGAGGATAGAGAAATGAATATAATGACAGTCCCTAACACCTGGAAGTACATACACTGTTTAGTACATGAAATAAATATGCAAACACAATTGCAATCTATTGTGATAAACGCTATGATAGAAATGTTGTAGGTGATCTTAGAGTCAACTACTTATTTGGACCAATTCATTACCTGGAGGTTTTAAGGAAGTCTTTACAAGTTAATATATTTGAACTGGGTTTTAAAGATGGTAGAAATATTGGCCACACAAAAGAAATGACATGTGCAAATAAATATAGTTTCTTTAAGTAATGCAGATTTTCAAGGTAGAATTCAGATTCATCCGTTGTGTATAATACCCAGGGCTCATTACATCAAGTGCCCTCCTTAATGCCTGTTACCCTGTTAGACCATCCCTCCACTCCCCCTCCCCTCCAGCAACCCTCAGTTGTGTTTCCTATAGTTTGGTGACCCTAAAATGGTTTGCCTCCCTCTCCATTTTCACCTTATTTTATTTTTCCTTCTCTTCCCCTATGATCATCCGTTTTGTTTCTTAAGTTCTACATATGAGTGAAATCAAAATTGTCTTTCTCTGGCTGACTTATTTCACTTAGCATAATACCTTCTAGTTCCATTAGGGGATGATGGGACATACATAAAGCCAGGGAATATAAATTGCAGCTCAATGATGAAAGACTTTTTTCCTATGCTGAGGAGTGTAGACATTAGTGTTAGGTGGACTTAACATCGAATATTTCATAAGAGAAAAACCTGATACTACAATGAAGATATTTTAGGATAGCTGATAGCACTATGGAGTTAAGAGACTGAAGACACTGGTGGCAGGGAGGCCAATGGGATCTTCTTCCAATAGATAGTAAGGTGGTTGTAAGGGAATGACAGCAGGGTAGAGACTAAAGTGGAGTATAGATACTTAGAGGTTAAATGGGACTTGGTATTTGGATTTACTCTAGGAGATTTATATCATAAAGCCTTTTTGTGGGTGGGGGTCTTTTTACTCAGATTAGGGAGTAAACAGGAAAACATTTAGAGGGTTGGCTTCAGTTAATTCTCATTTTTCTTCAGTCCACCAGTCCTAGTCATGCTGTGGTAGCCAATGTTCAGCATGTCCTGCATCTGATGAAGCAACACAGTAAAGCCCTGTGCAATGATAGAGTGGTCAACAGTGTTCCTATTACAAAGCAAAGTTCTTCACGAAGTGGTAAAAGTAAGAAGTTGTCAGGAACACCTCCCTCCTCCAACAGCGTTAATGAAGAGCTATCAGAAGTCTTACAGACTTTACAAGATGAATTTGGGCAAATGAGCTTGTAAGTTTTAGCTTTTGTTTTTTAAATTATATTTAGTTCTAAAACTTCATATTAACCTTAGTGATTTCATTAATCCTATTGTTAATTTGTTCAACGAATATCTGAGCAATAGTCCTTGCACCAACCACTGAGCAAGTTACTAGGACCTTAACAGATACAACTGTTCTGGGGAAAATCTCTGTTTTCTAATATTGTTAAATGTTTTGAAGACCAGGGTTTTACATTTCAGTCTTATTTCCTTATTTGGGAGCTTGAAATACATTGAGTTTAGTTAAGCTTACATGGTAAGTTAGGATGTGAGTATCTGAGGAACAAGATCCTTTCTTTCTAGGCTTTCCTTTATTCGTGTATACTGTTCTGGGGGAGGTAGAAATATAAATAACTAGGTCTTTGAAATTAAGAACTCCTTTTGCATTTGCCTCCAGTGCCTTTCTTGAATCTTGTTTCTCTTTACAAAATTGAGTCATTTTTTATTGCACACAGCAGTGGTCCCATGGTGAGTAGTGGGATGTGGTGGACCTAACCATGAAACAGAAAACTTAACCAACCCCTACCTTTATTTCCTATATAGTGATCACCAGCAGCTTGCGAAACTTATCCAAGAATCCCCAACTGTTGAACTGAAGGACAACTTAGAGTGTGAACTGGAGGCATTAGTGGGGAGGATGGAGGCCAAAGCCAACCAAATAACTAAAGTTCGGAAATACCAAGCCCAGGTAACTCACACTCGGTTTCCCTTTCCCTGTTGTGAATGATTCAAAACCAAAAATGAGGCAGAACCCAAAAAACCCTTTTCCTCAAATATGTTAATTGACCACTTAAGTGTATCACAGATAGGGAACTACAGGAAACATTTCTTTCCTGTAGACACTTAAGAATTGGTGTTAAGTGGGTTAGGAAGGAAGACAGTTTCATAATCTGTGAGAGATTTTACCACCTAAGATACATCTTTCAAATACTTAATATTTTTAATTTTCTTACCTTTATATGAACAAACTTGAACTTCCATGATGAATTTAAATGGTTCTAAATTTACCTTAGTCTTTTAAAAAGCACTTAGAAATTGATTTCCAAAGGAATGTCAGATATAAATATGTGAAAAAAAATCTTGAGTTATATTTATATTGCTAATTAAATGAATAGAACAGCCATGTATTTAATATCTACTAAGTGCAGTGGGAAGGCACATTCCAGGGTTTTCATCTGGAGAGAAACATAATGATTCGTGGCTGTTAAGAGAGAGCTGTGACTGCTAGGGTTGGGCTTAAAGACCAGGCGGAGAGAACAGCGGGGCCGGGTGAAGCTCTTCTCTGCCAGAGGTCATCAGTGACTGCAGTGGGCGTGAAGTGGACACATTGGAGGTGTGTTTTAGAAGTAGAATGATCAGGGCAACTTGCTGCTGAATATCATTTGGAAGGAAAGGATGGCAGTACCACTGATGGAAATGGAGAAAGACTAGGAGCAGAACAGGCTTGGCTGACATTTACTGATTGGTGGCTGTGTGGTAGGCATGATGCTGAGTGCGTCTGAATATGTCCTCTCAATTTTCATGGAACACTTGTGAACTGAGTGTATGATCTTATTTTATAGGAAACCAGGCTAAGTTTCCTGGGAGGTAGACAGATCTTAAAGTGAAATTAAGTAACTCCTGTGCAAGGAAACACTAACCCACTAGTAGTAAATGCAGAGCTGGCATGCAAACTTGAGTCTTTTCAACTCCAAAACCTGAGCTCTGAAGTATTTTTTTGTAAAGTTCATGTTTCTAAAAAGAATATAAGCAAATGATTGCTGTAGAAGTAATGATCTGATTTGTTTGTTGTACATTAGACTCTATTCTAATGGAAAACCAATTTGGCAGTGGTTTAAAGTACAAGTAAAGCTCTCTAAAAATAAGTAAATTCTCTGTGAAATTATTCTAAAATAGTGAAATAATAAAATCAAAAACTTTTTGTATTAATATATTACCATGTCTTCATCTATTTAGAGCATGTTTCGTTGCCTCTTCAGACTAGTTCTAGAACCACCGTTCACCTCTTCTTCATCTATTAGTATCTGTCCTGTCCTTCACTTATGATGTCAAATTTTTTTCTTTTTCATGATGCCTTCCTCCAAACCCTCTTCTGCACTTGGGCAGCACCTTCAGAAACAGCACCAGTATTGGTGTGTTTACTCCTGTTCACTTGTTTGTATGTCACTCTGTGTTTTTACACACTGAGTGTTAAATGACAGGTACAGCAGATTTTTGAAGGTTTTAAAACAATAAACCCAGAATATATTATTTGCATCTTGGTTTGTATGAGAGTTAAAAATACCAGTTGTCAGAAGAGAATGTTTTCATTGGCTGCTCCTTTTTCCCTGCCTTGGTTATCTGCTATAGCTGGAGAAACAGAAGATAGAGAAGCAAAAGAGGGACTTGCGAACCACCAGAAGGACTCTTGATGAAGAAGGAAACAGCAGCAGTCGATCCTCTGGAACCACAGGGACCACAAACAAGAAGGATGTTGCCAAGCTGAGACCCGGTGAGAAAAGCAGGAAGAATCTGCAGTTATTGAAGGACATGCAAACCATACAGAGTTCATTACAAAGCAGTAGTTTATGTTGGGATTACTGACTGTTACCAGGTCATAAATTTTATTCAGATAATCTGTACCTCATCAATCAGATTTGGCCAGTTTACTCTCCAGGTCTCGTACTCTCTTTTGGAATTAATAAATAGCAGGTGTGAAGGGGCCCAGGCTTCATCACACAGGCTTCTTGTGTGATGTATCATGACTAAATGTTAAACCACCTGAATGGAAACCAGGGGAGTTTTAACAGCTAGGAAGCCACACACTCTGCTTCTTTGAGATGAATTTGCTGTAATGAAATACTGCACTTTGTAAACAAATTGCCAATTTTTTACTTGTGGGTGTGATTTTTTTTTTAATAGTTCTTTACATATCTAAGTAAAATTAGGTTTAAATTATCAAAATATGAGGCTGTCCCATAGGCAGTGTTTGCTTAAAAAGTCTCCTTTTAGATCTTCCCCTGTCACGAACCGCCTGTTTCTCCTTTCCAATATGACCATTAAATGTACTTTGACTATTGATGGAGGTTTTCTCTATTTAAGTATTTATACATATTTAAGAGGATTGTTTTGCTTTTTGACATTTCAAACACTGATCAGTATTTAATACACTTGTATTGATGTTATCCATCATTAAAAAAATTTAAAGACCCAAGCATTCATTTTAAGTCCATTAACTGCTGAAATTATAAAAGCATTTTTTAAAGAATAAACATTGTTAATGAAGTAAAAGCTTTTAGAACGAAGATGGAAGATGAAATGTTGTAAAGCATATACATTTGCTGTTTTTAAATACCTGTTTGTAATCATGCTATTCAGTTTGAGGCATTGTGGTTTTCAATCTTGAAACTTAGAAGAACCCTGGACATGGTATCGGTGTATAGTATGAGTGTGGCATTAACTGTACACATGCAGTTTGTCATTACGTTAATAATGTAAATCATAATTCTGCATAGATCAAGACATGTTAACTTTTTATATATTTGCCACTGAAGTAAATAAAGCAGCTTTTCTAAGGAAACACTGAAATTTTCCTTAACAGCCTGATAATAAAAGGCTTTATTTGTTGTAATTTCTCCAAAAACTGAATTTCTAAATAGGATATTAACATATCAAGAAACAATATGTATGACATATGCCTATGTCATGCTCACACAGAAACCAAACCAACAAGACTGAACTGTCTCATGGCATAAGAGAAGATATTCTAAAGAGTACTAATTAACACATTAACTACATGTTAAAGAGATTCCTTTTTATGCCTCCTCTGGGAATGAAGTGGAGTTCTGGGATTTTATCTGGGTATCATCAGCATGAAATGCAGTGCCTATCTGGGTTCTAAACTTGCGAGGCCTTTTAATTGAATTAATTTTTTACAGAGTTCTTGATTTAGGTTCCTTCAATTTGGATGTTTGTTCTGAAATGTTATGTAAACTTCTCCTTGTGTGTGCAGCTTTATATCTCCATTGAATTCACCACAATGAGTCCACAGACCCCAGGAATCACTGCTCTGACATGGAAAATATTTCTTGTGTCTTGACCACCATTTCAGTTATTAAACTTTTGCTATTGCTGTGTTTGAATTTCAGGTCATTAAATTGTGTGACACTCATTTTGCATTTCAGTGGCTCTGAGTCCTAATTAGAAGTTTAATGGTGCTAAAACCCACCCCATCCCTTGGGTACTAGTTAGATTGTCGAATCCAGCTTTTAATACCCTTAGGTGAGAATTGAAAACAAAATACCAATACTGTCTCAGTCTCCTTATCTGAGAGTTTACAGCAGAGGAGTACATTGTTGTATGGCTGTTTTAAGAGCATTATTGCAGTGTGTTTCAAATACAAGTACCTTCTATGTTGTAAGACGCTGAGGTGGCTACCAGGCTAAGTAAGGAGGGTATGCTTACTTAGGTAGGTGCTAGACCTCTGAATTATTTCAGCACTTGTGTGATGAATACAGTGTGACCGCATGAGCACAGTGCTATGAGGACACAGAGGAGGAGGTTAACATCCTGGAGGAGGAAGTGACACTTAGACTCCGGAGAACTGGAATTAGCCATAAGGGAGAATTCCAGGTCAATAGGATTAGAATAAAAGGGAAGTGGCCAGATTTTGGGACGTGGGAGAATTGTGACCAGCTGAGTGGCACTGGTACATGAGTTGAGGTATGCACGTGAGAATAGAAGGATAAGCTGACAAGTTACAGGAGGCTAAAGAGCTTTGACATAACCACATGGGTCTCAATTTTGTATCCCTGGTCATAAAGGAGAAAGGGCACCTGCACAATCAATAGACATAGATACAACTATCAACTCAAATATGAAAGTTGCATAAGCAGAGTTTGATGTAATCCCATTTGTTATTTTCTCCTTTTGTTGTTTGTGCTTTTGGCATTACATCCAAAAAAATCAATGAGACCAACATCAAGGAGCTTCCTCTTGTTTCCTTCTAGGAATTCTATGGCATCTGGTATTACATTTAAGTCTTTGATATATTTTGAGTTAATTTTGGTGAGTGGTGTGAGGTAGGGGTCCAGTTTCATTGTTCTCTGCATGTATTTCTCCGGTTTTCCCAGCACCACTTGTTGAAGAGACTGGGACAGTCTCTTTCCCTGTCAAGTGTTCTTGGCTCCCTTGTCAAATATTAGTTGACTACATATGCCAGGATTTAATCCTGGCGTCTATTCTGGTTTTGTGACAGAACCATGACTATTTTTATTATTATGGCTTAGTAGTATACAACTGACCCTTGAACAATGGGAGTTTAAACTGGGTAGGTCCACTTACAAATGGATTTTTTACAGTATTGTATTTTCCTTATGAGCTTGCCTTTTTTTCTCTCTAGCTTTAAGAATACAGTATATAACGCAGAATATGTTTTTTGACTCTTATTGGTAAGACTTCTTGGTCAACAGTAGGCTGTTAGTAGCTAAGTATTGGGGAAGTCAGAAGTTATACTAGGATTTTAAACTGCATGAGGGGTCTACACTCCTAGCGGCCATGTTGTTCAAGGATGCCTCAGCTGTGGTCTTTTTCCTGGAATTGCTTTGGATCCAAAATTTTTGGATTGTTATATTTCTGTGAAGAATGCCTTTGATATCTTGATGGGTACTGTTATGTAATTTTTTGGCATCTAACTTCATAGGAGTTTATGATCCTGTGTCTTTCTGTGGTATCAGTTGTAATGTCTCCTCTTTTTCTCCATCTAACTAAAAGTCTGTCAATTTTACCTTTTCCAAGAACCAGGTCTTAGTTCAGTTGATCCTTTCTCTTGTTTCTCTGGTCTCTCATTTATTTCTGTTCTTGTTTTACTTCTTTTCTTCTGCTAACTTTGAGCTTAATCTGTTCTTTTTCTATTTTCTTGAGATAAAAAGTTAGGTTGAGATCTAATTGCTTAACATCTGTTTATTATTATAAACTTCCCTTCTTTTTGATTTCTTTGACCTATTTGTTTAGAAGTGTGTTAAGTTCCATATATTTATAGACTACACACTGTGATCAGAAAAGATAATGTGATTTCAGTCTAAACTTGCTAAGATTCAGGTCCTATCATGATCTGCTCTGGAGAAGGTGCATGTGGACTTGAGAACAATGTGTACTCTGCTGTTTGATTAATTGTTCTGTACATCTAATAAGTTTACTTGCTGTAAATTGTGGTTCAGTGCCAGTGTTTACCGTGTTGATTTTCTTAACCCAGAGCCTTAGACCACTAGGCCACATCTCCCTTGTTTTCTATACGGATGATCTTGCCATTGGCAATAGTGGGGTATTAACGTCCCCTACTCTTATTTTAATGTCTGTTTCTCCCCTAAGTTCTGTTAGTATTTGCTTAATATATTTTGGTGCTCAGGTGTTAGCATACATATTTATGATTGCTGTATCATGTTATTATGACCTTTGCCAGTTTTAAATTTTGGGCTTAAAGTCTACTTGGTGTAAGTAGGCAATGCCCACCTTGTTCTGGTTTCCACTTGCTTTGGATGTCATCTTCCATCCTTTCACCTTGAGCCTATGTAGGTCTTTAGAGCTGAAATGAGTCTTCTGTAGAGAGCATACAATTGGGCCTTTAGGCCTTTTTGTTTCTGTTTTTTGTTAACCCATGGAGCCACTGCATTCTGACTAGTAAAATCAATCCATTTTACATGTAGGGTGATTATTGGTATGTGAGGACTCAGTACTGCCATTTTCTCTTTTGCCTTCTAGTTTGTTTCTCTGTTCTTTCTTTTTCTTTCTGTTTCTAACTTTGTGAGCTAGGGTTTGTGCTTGGGGATTTGCTCAGTGTCCTTTTTCTGTTTAGGGTCTCTAGATTTTTGCTTTGTGATTACCAGTTTTACATAAAACATCTCCTAGGAAATGTCATTTTACGCTGATAAAAATTTATCTTCGGGGGATCCCTGGTGGCTCAGCGGTTTAGCACCTGCCTTTGGCCCAGGGTGTGATCCTGGAGTCCCAGGATCGAGTCCCACATCAGGCTCCCTGCATGGAGCCTGCTTCTCCCTCTGCCTGTGACTCTGCCTCTTCTCTGTGTGTGTCTCATGAATAAATAAATAAATCTAAAAAAAAATTTTATCTTCGTTTACCTTATTTCATCCTTTTATACTTTAGATGTCACAAATGATCTCGTTATACTGTGAACTGTTACCAATTTTAATAGGAATGGTTATTTTTAATGCTTTTAATCTGTGCTGCAATTATTATATTCTAAAATAAGAGTTTTCTGTCCAATGATGGCCTTAGTAAGAATGTTGTGTACTTAGATCTTTTCACCTGGAAGAGCTACTTCCAACATTTCTTGTAAGGCAGTGTTAGTGGTGGTGAGCTCACATTTTATTGGTTTCAGAAATCCTTTATTTCTCTTTGATCTCCGAAGGATAACTTTACCACTTACAGGATTTTTGCCTGGCGATGTTTATCTTTCAGTTGTTTGAATAGGTCATTCCATTCTCTCCTAGCCTGTAGAATTTGTACTGAGAAATCTGATAGCCTAATGGCGGGGGTTCCCTTGTGGGTCTTTTTCCCCCTGGCTTTATCATGGACTTTTGACCATTTCATTACAATGTGTCATGGAGAAGTTCTGTTAGCTTTGTATTCTTGTATATCCAGTTCCTCCTCCAGGTTTAGGAAGTTCTCCACCGTTCTTTCTTTCTATAAACTCTCTGCCTCCTCTTCTCTGTTATACCCACCATTAATTTTATGGTGGCTTTTGTAATAAAGTCTGACCATTATTATAGGGTGTGTTCATCTTTTTAACATCTTATTAGTTCTCTCTCCTCTTCCACCTGAATCATTTCTAAATTCCTATCTTCAGCTTGCTTATTCTTTCTCCCATCTGATCTGCTCTATTTCCAATGCTTTCTAATAATCATCTCATTGAGCAGGTCAGCTTCAGATTTTCATTTTGGTTCTTTTTTAGAATTTCAGTCTCTTTAGATAAAGTACTTATATGTTCATTAATTTTATTCCTAATTTACTGAATTGCCTTTCCGAATTTTCTTGTAGCTTTTTGAATTTTGTCCTGTTATTTTGAATTACTTATTAGATTGCAGTATTCTGTCTCTGAGTGTAGTTGGTGAATTGTCATCGCCTTTCTGTGATACTGTATTACCATTTTTCATAGCGTTCAATGAAATGTGCCTATGCCACTACATTTAAAGTAGCAAACATCCTTCTTTAGGTAAGGCTTTGTTAACTTTGATTAATAGTTCATCAGGTTGGCAGTTAAAAGCCTTTCTTTTGTTTTCCAGAAGGTGGTACTATAGCACAAGCTTTTCGGTTTTTATTACTGGGAGTGACTCACTGCTAAAGTTGGTCATGTGCATAAAGAAAGTGGCATTAAAAAAACAAAACACTGGAGGCACCTGGGTGACTTAGTGGGTTGAGCGCCTCCTGGTTTGGGCTCAGGTCATGATCTCAGGGCCTTTAGATCCAACACCTCCTTGGGCTCCTCCAGGAGCACAGCACAGAGTCTGTTTGAGAGTCTCTCCCTCTGCCCCTCTACCGCATTCATACACATGCGTCCATGTGCTGTCTCAAATAAAATCTTAAGTTTTGTTTGGTTTTTTAAAAGACTGGAAGCAGAGTGGTGGGAGGTGTGTGTTTAAGCACTCGGGGCTTTAGGTGCACCTGTGGCCTGGCAGAGCCATCGTAGAGTGGGGGATTCCCAAAGGCCTGTGGATGGACCTCTTTCTGGAATCCCAGGATGTATGGCAGGAATACCTGTCCCTTCAGCATTCTTTGCTTTCTTTCCCTCTACTCAGTCATGGAGGGGTCTCTTCAAAAATCCAGGTGTTCCTAAAAAGCAACAGAACCCTCCAGCTGTAGCCCAAGCCGACTTTCAGGCACCTTCTGCTACAGAGGTCACCGTCATCCTTGCCACCGTAACTCCCTTGGCTCCATAGCTTCCTTTGACTTAAGATACACAGATGGACGTCCTGTGGTGTCCAATTAGTTGTAAGTCAAGGGGGACGAAAGAGGAATGTCTCATGCCATCAGGATCCTGACGTTACCACCAGTGGATTATCTTAAATGCACTCCACTTTGGAGACTCCTGCAGAACATGAAAGGAAACCCCTGGAAAGTCTTAAAATGGTGTTAGATTTGCATTTAGATTGCTCTGGCCTTTGGAATTTAAAGTGGATGTGAGGGTACAGAGACTGGAAGGTTGAAATAGTTGAGCTCATCAGTCATATAAATTCTTATATGTGGCATCAGACCAACATGATAAAGGCTTAAATGAGGAAAATGGTAGAATGGACAAGAAAGAATGGATTTGTAAAATATTTGGAATAGAAAACTTAGCTTCAATGGATAGGTTGGCTATTTAAATACCATTATTAATTTTCTTGCAACGAATTATCACACAAAGACCAAATCATACTAATTTTGCTAATATTGGGTGTACTAAGAGAAATTATAGTTCCTCACCACAAGACCCAAGAACAGGACTAAGGTCCAGACACAGAATAGTGCATGCAAAATGGGTTGAAACTGAACATTTCAATTTGGAGCAGGTTCTAATAAGCTACCCCTTTTCTTCAAGAACTTTCCAAATAACATTTCTTAAGGCAAACAACTTAGGATAAGGACAAGTTTAAAAGTTGGTTGAAATTTCCTTTTAATTAAAGACCCAAGGGACAAGAAGCTCCTTTGTTACAGTACATAACATATGGCTCTTAGGATACCAGGGACTCAAATGATACCAGCACTGAACTGTTACTGGCGGGCGAACAGTGAAGCAGTATTTCCTTTACTGGCATTGAGATTGTAATACATGTGCACATGCAGTAAGTTCTTTGGTAGACTTCATCTTTCAGTGGAATTACAGAATTTGCAAAGTAAAGTAGTAGTAAAATATTTCATGTAAAATTTGAGCATAGTATTTCTTACCCATAAGCTATGTATACAGACTTCAGAAAAAAAGTGAAACCTAGTAAACTTATTTTAAAATATTTCCTCAAAACTAATTAACTTCTGAGTTCAGACACACACACAAAACGTAAATGCAACAGAGTAAGATAATATTGAATTTATAAAATGTGTTTCATTGTTTCTAGTAATTGGGCATATAGAAACTAATCTGAAGGGTGTAGAATTCTTTGAAATCCAGGACGGCTACCAATTCCTCCTCTCAACCCTGCTCCCCTGCCCCCAAGAAAATCTTTAAGGCATCAGTTTGGAACAGCTATCTACTACATCCTAAATACATATGCCAGTAATGACAACAATTTTCAACTACTAACTTACACCACAATATCCTCAAGACTTTGCCATATCATATATGAAGAGTGTGGGCTGCAGAAAGGTGATCAAAGTAAATCACTTTACACCAGAATAGAAAAACCCAAGATGGGGGAAGGAGTATCAAAAGGATTCTGAGCTTTTTTTCATGACATGGAGGTTCAATGTATATAATGCCACGGAATTGCAGCGCTGGTGCGCCATGATAACTGATGCTCCTTCCCTTTGTACAGTGAGTTCTCTTCCTTCAAGAGGTACGTTTCTGAAGTGGTCTGTACTTTGATTTTAAATTCAGAAACTTCTTCCCATTGTAGGTCTGGTATTGAAGCATCTTCATATTCTTTGGGTGACTTTCTCACATCCACTTTAAATTCCAAAAGATTAGTGTCATAATCATATAATTATGGGGTTATTTCACATAAACCACCTGCACTGCTACAGTTCAAAACCCATCCTAGAGAGATTTAAAATAAATAAAGCAACTTAATTTCTCCCATGGGTGGGTTCTAACTTAAGAAGACTGCATAACTCCTAAAGCTGCCATTATAATCCAGAGTTCATGGCAACGCTGGACCCCCTTGTACAGTCCTTTCACACAACGGTTTGGACAGGAGTGACACACTGTGCAGGAGAACTGGCTCGCTCAGAGGATGAGGTTGATCGGTTGGAAATTTCTCTCTGCAGTTCCTCTACTTTTTTCTGAAGCTCTGCTCGTTTAGCAAGAAGTTCTTTATATCTGTTGTGAATGGGCTCCTACAAGAGCAGAACACCATGATGTCATTCAACTAGGCAATCCTAAACAAACCCAAAGTCAAGTCATCCTAGCATATAGTTCTTTCCTAAATGGTCCCCAGCTACGGGGACCAAGCCTTTCCAGCACATCGGTGAGAATTAACTGGACTCTGCTGACAACACTGCTCTTTCAATGGCCTTCCCATAAACACACCCTGAAGCTGGTACTTAAATACGACAAACAACTAAGACAATCTAAAAGCCCAAACTCAAAGATTGCCTATCATTTACTTGCAGATTTTTAGTCTTTTAAACAGTTCTAGGGATCCCTGGGTGGCGCAGCGGTTTAGCACCTGCCTTTGGCCCAGGGCGCGATCCTGGAGACCTGGGATTGAATCCCACGTCAGGCTCCCGGTGCATGGAGCCTGCTTCTCCCTCTGCCTATGTCTCTGCCTCTCTCTCTCTTTCTCTGTGTGAGTATCATAAATAAATAAAAATTAAAAAAAAAAAAAACAGTTCTAAGTACTACACATTACGAGACATATGTCAAAATGGACTAGAATCTTGTCTGGCTTTTAATTTTCTTACAGCTATTTCTTCAAACTATTAAAATGGCTTGTAGAAGTTCTCAAATCCACCACACTCATCTTTCCAAGAAGAGAGGAAAAGACAAGTGATCATCTAAGACCGACAAGCAAAATCAGTAAGAATCAAGTATATTGATTCCCTGTGTAGTGCGCTTTTTTCTACTAGACAATTCTAACTATTAACAGAAAAAAAATCTTAAGTATACCTAATTTTTCTAGTTGCTTTAAGGGGGTGAACCTAACTGATATAAAATTGCATGGATGAACACTCCCACTGTATACTGGTGAGCATGCGTACCTGGGGTTTCATCCGCGGATTCCACCTGACGTAATACCCCACCCAGAGCTCTAGGTGGCGCATGCTGGCTACCGGATACAGGACGTGATTGGAATAGCTCCCATAGAGAGGATTGGTGAAGTCTTCCAGCTGGCTATTTATATAAGACCACAGTGACACAGTCCTTTTAGGCAGATTCTGTATGAAGGAAACATAAATATTTTTGATTATTAAAATCTCTTTAGAGGGAGAGGACATGAACACTTCAGTGACAGCCTCACTTTCATTAAAATCAGAGAGTACTAGAAAATACTGCAATTCATTAAAAACTTAATCAAGTTCCCATGCCAGCAATTCCACTCAGGTATATACCAAGAGAACAGAAACATGCACACAAAAACTTGTACACAGATGTTCAAATCACCATGATTCATAAGAGCCAAAAGGAAGACACAACCCACAAGTCCATCAACTGATAAATGGATACAAGGTGGTATGTTTATATAATGGAATAATCCTGATACATATTACAGAAACTTGGAAACAGGCTAAGTGCAAGAAGCCAGACACCAAGGCCTCATCCTGAATAATTCCATCTATAGGACAAATGTAGGAGAACCAAACCCAGACATCAGTGATTGCCAAGGGACCAGGAGAAGTGATTGGGAAATCTAACAATGGGCACACAGTTACTTCTCAGTGTTCCCAAGTTAGTAGTGGTGATAGCTGTACGACTCTAGAGAAACTGAAAACTACTAAATCATACACTTAAAATTTTATGGACTGAAAATTATAGCTCAGCAAAAGTTTCTTTAAAAAAAGTTTCTTAAAATCAAGATACAGTTAAATCGTATTCAAGGCTCTCAAAAGATTAAAAGTATCTTTGGAATTTAGGTACTTTTAGTTATCTAACATTCAGTAAGTTCTTAAATGCCTCCTATGCATAGGAATACTGACTGCATGCTAGCCACTGGAGATACAGTATATTAACATTTTTAAGGGACGCTTGGGTGGCTTGGAGACGCCTGAAGAGTCTGCCTTCAGCTCAGGTCAAGATCTCAGGGTCCTGGGATCAGCCCCATGTCAGGCTCTCTGCTCAGTGGGGAGTCTGCTTCTCCCTCTGCCCCTCCCCACCTCTCCTGTGCTTAACTAGATACAATCTTTTAAAATAAAATGTTTTAATACCTGCCTTCAAGGAACTTACAGTCTACTACATGGCAGTTACCTTAGTGTTTTATTTAACCACACAATAGTAAGTACTATTTTTCCTAATTTACCGAAGCAGGAATGAACTTGCCTAAGGTTACACAAGAAGAGATAGATCCAAGATTTCAACCAGGGCAGCCTGGCTCCACTCCCTCCCATAATGCTTTAACAGAATAGCAAGAATAAAGTAGTTGATAATCACATTTTCAGAATGAAAACTGATGCAGAGGGAGACACCAAATCAAGATGACTTGGAATTTCATACATATAGGATAGAGATACTTTGAGGTCAGAAGTAAAACTTGAAATGTAATCCTTAGAAGTTTCTTTTAAATAATACCAACCACTTACCAATGATCTCACTGGTGAAGCAAGGAAATGGTAACTTTCTACATAGTGTCTTGTTAATGTTTGGATGTTTTACCGTATTATTTTACAAATTAAAAAAAAAAAATTAAGGGGATCCCTGGGTGGCGCAGCGGTTTGGCGCCTGCCTTTGGCCCAGGGCGCGATCCTGGAGACCCGGGATCGAATCCCACGTCGGGCTCCCGGTGCATGGAGCCTGCTTCTCCCTCTGCCTGTGTCTCTGCCTCTCTCTCTCTCTCTGTGTGACTATCATAAATAAATTTAAAAAAAAATTTAAAAAAAATATTAAAATGGCTCCTATGTATGCAGAACGTATTTGGGGATCTGAACTGTCCATTCATACGTGTATGTTTTGCTAACTACATTTTTCTGCATGTGCTTTGAAGGATTTCCATCCTGCAAGGCCTGACGAATAACACTGGTGCTCTTAAGATTACAAATACCTCAGTTCTCTTGAGCAGACACTACTTTTCACCCACAAACTCACCTGACATTTAGCTGCCACCTTCAGCCTCGCAACAGAGCTACTTGAAAACAAATCAGGCTCAGGTGTGTGGAAAGAAGTAATCATACTACAGTATGTGGCAATAAAATTTGACCAAAGAAATTATCCAAAAGAACCAATCAGTTGAAATCTATCTAAGAATGCACCCTCGTGGGAACATGACACATGTGGGGAGTAGAAGGGGGAGGGTCACAGCACATATTTTACCTCTTTTCCTCTCTGATGTTCACTGTTACACAGAAATGTTCCAAATAAGCAGCTGTAGAGATGGTCCAAAATGGTAATGAGAAAATATTCATTGAATTCAAATGCTGTAGGAAACTGCAAATTGAATACCACAAACACACAAAATTATTAGGACACTTTTCCAAGCATGTTCATCCCCATATATGGGTAGGTCCTTCATTATACTTCTTAAAACTGGGTTAAACAATATTCAAAACTATTTCTAAGCCATAATGGCATCATCCACTTCATTCTGTGCTCGAAAGTCACTCTATCACTCTTCTGAGATTTCTCCCCAAATATCCTTTTCTTGTGCAACAAGAGTTGGAATGGTGTGACCTTGGTATTTCTGTATTTCCTGTATCTGTTAGTCCCAAACTTGAAGAGTGATAAATTTTGAAGTTGGAAATTCTGGAACTCTGAGCTTTTCTTTGCCAAAGATGACCATAAACAATATAAGAAGATTTTCTTTAAATTTTCAGCAACATAGTTTTGTTTTTAGGAATTACACAAAAAATATCAATGCCGCCAGAAAATGTCAGCAACATACAAAAATAAAGATCCAAGGAGATGTGCAGATCATTTAAAAGCCAAGCAGTCAAACCAGAGTATCCTATAATCCAGTACTTTGGCAGCCTCCTTGTAACAAACAAACAAACAAACAAACAAAAAATCATTTTCTCTTTAACCTAGGACAAGAGCTTGACTAGATATCTTAATATTACATAAACAATCAATGTGGGGGACTTATCAAGGAAGGATGACAGGTCCCAGGAAGGGAAAGGGTTAGTATATGCATCTAATACTTAAAAATTATTTGAAAGTCTCCATGAAAATTGTACTGATTCTAAGACTGTAAAAATGAACTGTGAATATTTAGATTGCAGATTTGGGGAATAAATATTGGTTCCAAGTTTTTCTTAGAATGATCCCTACACCCAGTAGTACAAGAAAACAGCCTGAGCCATGAAAATGGGATAGGAATGAAAGCACCTCTGCCTTGACGTTTTCAAAAATTATAAGCAAGGTATTTCTCGAACAATGAAGGGTTACTAGCCTGCCTTGAATCGAAACTTTTGTGGTTTCTAAGCTGAAGCAGGTGATCCAGCACATGCCAACAGAAAGCCAATTACCTGTAAGATATTTGGTCAAATACCATTCATTCATTTACAAAATAAATCCTGTTTCCCGTACTGCTACACTCTTAATAACAGCATTAGCCAGCTGTGAATGTACTCTTAACTCATTAAACAGCCATCCCAAGTTGCTAAGCTTGTGATTAGTTTTTCGTCTTTTTGGCAAAACCACGTGCTCAGTCATTAGAAGAGAAGAGAGATTTGACAGTGGACATGTCCTCCACAAAATGATAGTAGCACAGCAGGAACTGCTCTGAGCAGAAGAGGAACATTTTCTCCTCACGTGTTTAAAATCAGAAGGGCGGGCAGCCCCGGTGGCACAGCAGTTTAGTGCCACCTTCAGCCCGGGTTGTGATCCTGGAGACCCAGGATCGAGTCCCGCGTCGGGCTCTCTGCATGGAGCCTGCTTCTCCCTCTGCCTGTGTCTCTGCCTCTCTCTATCTCTCTCTGAATAAATAAATAAATAATCTTTTTAAAATAATAGATAGATAGATAGATAGATAGATAGATAGATAGATAGATAGATAAAATCGGAAGGGCCCTACATCAACTGCTTCCTGACCCAGGAGTGAGGGGATAGGGATGGGGATGGGGATGGGGATGGGGATGGGGCTGAGGATAGGGGACTAGTGAGGGGATGGGGATGGGGCTAGGGTAGGGGACTAGTAGAATCTGGCTAATCACAACATAATTGGTGTCATTTTGACAAATGTGCTACTTAAGTCTGCACAAAAGTTCAATTATTTATAAAAATGATGATTGTCAATAAACATAAGGAAGAAAGATATTTATCATGTACTCTTCTATGCAAACAACTGGCACATGTTGGAAATGAACTAATACATTCACACATGTTGCCCCTTGAAACCATTCCTGTCAGAGAACAGGATAGTCAGTCATCAGTGGTGTCAATTTCAAACAGCTTCTCTAGCCTTTTTATACAGCATTTTTTATTTTTGCCAAGAGTCAAACATTTAAAAATCAAATACAGGAATGGTCAATAGTGGGTCTTCTTGTTTTTGGTCAAACCCCCAAAACTGGATTGGCAAGGATTTGTAGAGCTGCTATACTACCTCAAAAGCAATTCCAAAGGAAAAATTCAAACCTAGTCCAAGAAGTAGTGAACATCATCAAACTATGTAGCATCTCCCCTCCCTCCAACACACCAAGGGCCTTTTACAGAACAAAACTTGAACTGTCCTACACATTTGCAGTATATACGTTAAAATACCAGCCTCTTCATTCTGTAGATGTATCTACAATACTGCATTTGACGCAGGAGCTTTCAAAATAATCCACCCAAATTGATATGCTTACGGGGAAAATGCTTATATAATTGGTTTCACCTGAAGATCACCATTCGCTTTAAGATTTTATTTATTCATGAGAGAGACAGAGAGAGAGAGGCAGAGACACATGCAGAGGGAAAAGCAGGCTCCATGCAGGGACTTGATCCTGGGTCTCCAGGATCACGCCCTGGGCCAAAGGCAGGCGCTAAACCGCTGAGCCACCCAGGCGTCCTCATTCGCTTTCTTTTAATGAAATAACAGCATTTTCTTGAAGTTAAAGTGTAATCCTAAAGCAAAGCAGAGCTACCAACTGCCCCATTTTATATTCATGTGGCGGTCTAACTACAACAAACCGGACTCCCAGTTGTGAGGTCTAATAAACTCCTGGGTAAATAATTAGCTGATATACCAGTGAGCTGTAGTGAAGGTCTGAGATGACTTTTCCTGGGTAGAGTTAAATATTTCTAAGACACTAACCCTTTGCCTCACAACTGAAATGATCCAAACTGCCAGATTGTTTCTCAGTATCTGATACTTTTCCAAAAGACTAAATCCATTACCATTAATATTTCCATCGATTTGTTAGAAAGTTGATTGAAGATCTAAAAAACAATTTCTCCATACCAAAGAACACAACTGAACCTACTGCATACCTACCTAACCATAATTCCCATGTAAACCTATCTTTCTACCTTTCTTAGCAATGTACAGATGAGTGACCAGGTAAATATACTGTCATTATTTAACTACTTGTCCAAAATGAAGGAGGAAATCTCTTGCGTTATTATTAATGCCACTGGTTGAAATGCTAATGGGTCAAACTGTCAAGTGTTTACTATGCTCTCCGAGCAATACCTTTTCATTTCTATAATTTACATAATATAATAACACGTAATAGTTCTATTACTGAGAAATCTTCCAAGAATTTCCATTTTACATGAAATGTAGGATAAGCAATGACCGAACCTCCCAACTCCAGATGGCTTAAAAGAAAAATGTAAAAATTATTATCCTAGATAAGTTACCTGTCTTGTCATTTGCCAGACACAGTCAATAAATTGAAGAAAAACAGGTGATCTGTCTGCATCTGCATGGTTCTTATCTCCATGGCCAAGTCTCTGAAGCAGAAAGAGTGAAATACTATATGAGCTTGGTGGGAGTTTTCTTTTTAATGGAAGTAATTTTCTTTTCCAACAAAAGTAATATCTTGCAATATTTTTTAAGGTTCAAAAGTCTTTTTAAGAGAGGACAGCAAGGAAAATAGAAATCACTCATAGCCTTACCAAGCAGAAGTCTCTGTTACCATTGTGAGGTACAAACTGCCAGATTGTTTTCTGACATGGGATGCTCGAAATGGGAATTACCATTTTGTTTAACAAATGGAACCCAGATCTTAAAAGGTTGATAATGGAAGACAGGAGCACTCAGACCTCAAAACCCAGATTTCTGTTGCAGAGATTAAACATTCCCTAAATATTAACAGTTACTTGTCCAACAGCCTCAGGACGCACCCTTCCCCTCTAACACCTTGGCCAGGACGTGTGGGGGATCTGCTGTATCTTATCTTAGCTCATCTGTCTTTATTAAAAAGAATCACATTAGCACAAACTCTAGAAAACCTTTAAAGAATGCTTCACATCTGCCCTCCAAGCATGTACTCACCTCCTTTCTCAGTTTTTTCTTCTAAGGATCTTTGCCCCAGATGACTGACACAGACCCTCCACACTCCAAAGCAGTGATTCTAAAAGTATGGTCTGTAGATTTCCAAAGGCCAGAAAGGGGGGGGGGGGGGGGGTTGTGACGTCAAAACTACTGTCATAATAATACTAAGATGTTACTTGCCTTTTTCCATGCACTGACATTTACACCAATGGTGCAAAAGTGACAAAGGAGAAAACTCTGGGTTCCTTAGGAGAAATCAAGCCAGGCCCTGGAATCAAGCTACACTGGTAGTGTCATGTTCTGCCTTGACACAGAGTTGCAGTTAAATCAAAGGGAGGGAGCCAGTTTCCTTGATGAAATAAAAATTAACCCTACTAAATCTCTCCCCTTAAGGACAGCTTTTTTTTTTTTTTTTAATATCCTGTGTCACAAACTGGGAAACACTCATCATGTTCTTCTGCTACAAAACTTAAGTTGATGGTAAAAAAAAACACCACTTTTTCATGGATCATCATTTTTACTTGAAAGAACTATGGTTATTAAGACCTGAATGTCTTGCAGACATTTTTTTGAAAATGTACAAAGTGAATGTGTCATTTCAAGAAAAACAATGGTGAAATTCAAGTTTTGAGTGCAAATTAGATTTTTGGAAAACTACCTGGCATAAACTTCATAATAGACTTTCTGATATCAATGGTGGTACTAACCAGTGAGATATTATGATAGTAAACAATGAAATACATTAACACTTGGAAGAGCTGTGTAAGTCAGTAAAGCCAATATTTTCTAAATAACCAATACATGATGCTACAGAATCATACATGGGTAAAAGTTCTATTCAAAGCACAAGGCAGATCAATGGAATTTAATGGAACAAACAATGAAAAACCTGTCAATTTAGTTTTGGATTCCACATTACAAGTAACCTCAAAGAAATTAGCATTTGCTAAATTTTGGCCAAGTATGAACGAATATCCATAATTCCCTGAGAAAGCTATTAAGACACACTCTGATTTTTAACCTGCTTATCTGTGTGTGGTCAGATTTTCCTCATTTCCTTCAAGCAACGGCGCACATTGCAGTAAACCGAATGCAGAAGTAGTTGTGAATTTTAGCAATCTTCTAATAAACCAGACATGAAAGAAATTTGTACGAAATTCTAAAACGGCGCCACTCTTCACATTAAGCTTCTGTTGTTTTGGAAAATATAGTATTCTTTAAAATGTTATTTAGGTTAACGTATAGTAGTACTATGGTCTGAGTGTTTGTGCCCCTCCCCCCCAAATTCAGGTTGAAATCCTAATGCCAAATGTAATGGCAGGAGTCATCACCGGGGAGTTGCTAGTCATGAGGGTAGAAGCCTCTAATAATAAATGGTATTAGTGCTCTTATCAAAAGACCCCACAAAAAAAAAAAAAAAAGACCCCACAGATGCTCCCTAGCTCTCTTCACCACATGAGGACACAGCAAGAGGTTGACAATCGACAATCCACAATCTAGGACCTTCCAAGAATCAGACTATGTTGGCAACCTGATCTTGGATTTCCAGCCTTAAAAACTGTGAGAAATAAATTTCTGTTGAAATTTTACAAACCACCCAGTTTATGGTATTATGTTACAGGAACCCAAACAGACTAAGAGAGATTTATTATTAATAAACATTTTTTAATTTAATGTCTAATATGGTAAATATTGGTAGATATACACCATATAAACAAAGTTCTTGGGGTTATCAATAATTGTTAAGAATGGAAAGAGGTCCTGAAATCTAAAAGTTTGAGACTCGTTACTCTACATTAACCAAGTGAATGTACCCTCTTGACCAACTGTCCTTCAACTGCAAATTCTGTGTTCAGATAAACTAGAGGGAAAAAATGCAGTAGGTAACCAGAGGTAGCAATTTAGGAATCCATAGCAACTTCTCAACAGTTTTTAATGTTTATTATTTTGGCCACATTTACGTGAACATGTCCAGCTCTGGATGACTAAACCTTAGAGGGTTTTTGGTAATTTTTTTCATGGTAAGTATATTTTAGCAAGAACTGAAAAACGTGAGCCATCTGAAAAGATACTCCAGATGCCCAATTTTAAAGTTGAACTTTTCAAGTTCAAAAGAGCAGACTACTTTTAAATGTCTGTTTCTTTCAAGTTAACAGTTAGCTCTTGAACAACACGGGTTGTACTCTGCGAGTTCATTTACACATGGAATTTTTACAGAAATGTATTTTCTCTTCCTTATGATTTTCTTAATAACATTTCCTTTTCTCTAGCTTACTTTTTAATAATAATACAGTATATAATAAATACAACATACAAAATATGTGTTAATTATCTTTTTGGTAAGGCTTCCGTCAATCATAGGCTACATGGAGTTAAGTTCTGGAGAGAAGTCAACAGTTACATGTGGATTTTTGACTACATCCCGAACCCCCTCGTATTGTGCATTATGCAAGGGTCTTCTGTACTTATAGACAGTGCTGGTATACTCTGGTAACCACAGAATAATAATGGTTAACATTAGAGTCAGCATCTGGATAAACATCTTTCAGAAAGTCTTTCAGCAAATATAGGAAAATGTTGCCAAGAGTATGCACACTCTCAGTGGCTTCAACGCTTCTGACAATCTAACTCTTCCCTCCGTGATTCTCTAACGCTGCCCCTCCCTCAACTCTACTCTTGCCAAGCTCAATCCCATCTAGACTTTTGATCACTCTGTTCCTCCTTTTTGGGAAAATATTCCTATTCCTTATTCAATTCTATGATTACAACTAACACAGATGAGCACCACATGAGCACCAGGGCCTACACAGTTACTGTTCTCAAGTTTTCTGATTGCAAATTTCGTGTTTAGGAGAAACACAGCTAAAAATCACTTGAATGAATACACGAGTCCAACGTATAGTGTAACAAAAAAGCAAATTTGAAAGCTTGGTATCATTTCAGAGGGACATAATAACCCCATTCCTCTATTTTAGGAACTGTGATTAGTTCTGGGTATCACACTAGAAAAAAGGCATGACCAAAGAAAGTCCAGAGGACAACTAGGGTGAAGAGGGGATTAAGATGGGAAAATACTGAGGAAAATGAATGTTTAGCCAGAAGAACTTAAGTTTATGCATGACATGGGCAGATACTTACTTCCAAAATTTTTGAAGGGCTATCTTATTTGGATAAGTAGTCATATTTGTTCTTGTCTTCAAAGGGGAAATGGGAAGGAAATTTTAGTTCATTATGAGAAAGAACTTTCTAGTAAGTAGACTTTCTGAAGTGAGACTGGAAAGCCTGAGGAAGAGACTGGCTGCTGGTTTCTGGAGGTATTAATGAAGAAACTAA
This sequence comes from Canis lupus dingo, assembly GCF_003254725.2. Taxonomy (NCBI): domain Eukaryota; kingdom Metazoa; phylum Chordata; class Mammalia; order Carnivora; family Canidae; genus Canis; species Canis lupus. Next base: position 5,487,164 of record NC_064263.1, on the reverse strand, counting down.
ACATCATTCCATGGGGACACCACAGAAGACATTTAACAATGAATGCCTGGATCTCCAGTCCTGCCAACTCAGAATGAGACCAATGACAACATCAAAATAAATTCTGAGTTATATGGAGGGCACAAAAATTTGTCATTTCCATAAAACTACCTGCAACACTCTCCATATGGATGCTCACTACAGTGTTAGTACTTTAAGAAGGATAATCAAAAAGCTGTTTATTCCCAACTCTGAGTTAAATTTTTCTTTTTTTTCCTCTGATCCTTCTTTTGGTCCCAGACTGATTTTTATTTTAAGACCCTGTTTCCATGTGAGCGCTGCTACTTTGAAGTATTCTTAAATTAAGAATAATAATTAAACCATTCTTGGCTTTCTTTACGTCAAGATCGGAAATGCCCAGTAATTCTGAAACCGTTCCTGCTAATCTGCATTTGAAATAGACACACCTCTGCAAATCAAGGACTGGTATCTGATGTTTCCCTGGCGATGATCACAGAAGACACAGAGCCAGGCACCCAACAAACAGCCCTGGCCAGATTGCACAGCCATAAGAGGACATCCTAATACTTCCCACAACTAACAAGAAAAGTTCTAAAAGTTGACCCCTTTAGTCTAAAGAGGTAGTTTTCGATGAGTATCTAGTGAATAAAAGGCATTGTTCTCATATGCCTCATGTAGGGTGCAGGTGATATATGGAGCCCGGGCTCTTTACTCACAAGCTGAAATCGATGCCCAAAGCTTAACCATTCTTTTTCTATAAGGACTTCAAATCCTCGGATGCTTCGATAGTATCCATCCAACATGAGCATGGCAAGAGAAGTCAGCTGAGCCGTGCGGTCCCAACCGTCACTACAGTGCACTACCACAGATGTCTTTCCGGACTCTATTTTGTCAGCAATCCTAAGAGCCCCTGCAAGAATAAGCTGCAACACAGATTTTTAAATGAAATTTTTTAAAAAGTAAGTGCTTCCTTCTTCAAAATTAACAAAGTTTTATTACATATGACTGTCTCAATAACATGTGGAGAAAAAAACATCAGTCCCTTCCTAAAAGGAATTCTTGTAAGTGGCAAAAGATCTATAATGCTTTTGCCTTTAGAACTAGAAAAATCTCATAAATGAAGGCTCCTATTAATCTGCACAATAGAAGAGCCAAAATGAAGGGTACCTTTGGGTTCTGTAAAAATCAACAGTATGAGTGCGAGAAAAGAAGGATTAAGTTTAAAAGGGATGTTTCTAAGAATATTCAAATGTTCAACATCATCTATTTAATAAAAATAATATGCCAAATTAAGTCGTACATATTACTTAAACAGTAGTTAACCAAATTAGAATAAATATGAAAGCAATAAAATTGGATCTCAAAGTATTCTATAGCTTCCATGGCATTTATTTTACTGTTTTTGTATCTGTCACATAGCTCACAACAAGAGCAGTATAAAGCTAGAGAGTAAGCTATTTTTCTGTACAGTATGAATGAAACATTCTCATCAGGTCAATAGATTACTATTGTCAATTTAAAAGGTACTTAAAATAATTTTTTAAAATATGGAGATACTGCAAAATAATTACCTTTTCTGAAGTTGATCTTGAGTTAAAACTGGACAGAATTAGATATAACCAAAAAAGAAACACAAAAGTATAATATCCTTTAAAATGAATAATACAGTCCCATTCTTCTCTGCAACGGCTACCATACATACTTAAAGAACACTATGGGCCCCAAACATGGATTAGAATGAAATAAAGTAGATCTACTAGGCTTGTATTATCTCACGATGACCTCCTTTTGACTATACCTATAGGCATATTCTGGAAATGGGGTACTTGGAAGTAATGTCAATCTGGACTATGCATCAGAGACACCTGTGAGCATTTTTTTAAGTGTCTGGGCCCCATTCTCCACTACTCCAGCTTACCATTTTAAATATCTCCCACTTGTGGGACGCCTGAGTGGCTCAGCAGCTGAGCATCCACCTTTGGCTCTGGTTGTGATCCCGGAGTCCCGGGATCAAGTCTCACACATCAGGCTCCTGCAGAGAGCCTGCTTCTCCCTCTGCCTATGTCTCTGCCTCTCTCTCTGTTTCTCATAAATAAATAAAATCTTAAAAAAAAAATCTCCCACATGTAATTCAGTGTATATGGAGATTTATGAATCACTAGCCTAAAGGATTAGAACAGTTGGAAAGTTAGGACTGACCAAGGAGTTATCCAAAGTAGTCTCCCTCCCTCCCTCCCTCCCTCCCTCCTTCCCTCCTTCATTTATAACATTTTTGGAGATGTTACCATGTGGTAGACACTGCTTTCAGTGCTGGAAATAGAACAGTGAATGGAACAAAGGGCTGGTACATTCTACTCAGGGGAGGCCAGCAGGACACAAATAAATAAGAAAACATATAGTGTGCCAGAGGGCAGTAAGTGAAAACACCCTGCTGGTGTTGCTGCTACTTTGTAAAATGTGGCTGGGAAAGGCCTTTCTGAAAAGGTGATATTTGAGCGGAGATCTGAGGAAGGTGAGTAGGTAAACTGTGATGGTGTGAGGACTACAAGGGAAGAAGGTAGTCCACACACAGCCTAATCTCTTACCCCTCATGAAACTTGTTTCTGTTGTAGCAAGCTTTTTGGAGAGAAAGCTTGGTGTGTGCTGGTGGAATGCCCTGCAATTTAAGAAGCCAACACTGCAATTTATGTTAGTTTCAAATCAAGTGTTAGCTCCAACAGATGGGCCACAGGAACTCGTCCTCTGACTGAGGAATGTGTGCATTCAGCTACATTCAAGCTTCCCAGCATCTAGAAGAGAAATAGTAATAATAATCTCTAATTCTCATTAGGTAATTTTGGCCTTCTCTTCAGTTCTGTCTGAGTTTTAGAGATTCGAATGCAAGCACATGTCTGCTCCTTACCATGAAAAATCTCATTTCCCTGCATTTCACAATATGAATACATATGTAGTTAGAGAAGTCTACACTTCAGAATGCTGTATTACTGAAATTCAGACTATATCTGAAAACATGTATATAATTGTACTAAGTGCAATACTGTCTGGTTCTCCAAATGCAACAGTAATGAGGTGAGCACATCGGTACTCACAGGGCAGTCCCCATATCATTTAGCCTTCATACCCTTCCTTCAACTACTTCACCTCCCTTCCCCGACCAGAATGCATCCTACTTCACAAGGCGCACAACAAGGATTTAGCGAGTGCCTGTTATTCACACAGACAGCACTGCCCTAGTTCCTGAGGGGTCCAAACACATTAATAAGATATCCAGTCCAAGTTTCCACCAATTAGGCATATATACCAGCTGACACAAAGTAATTAAATGAAGTGCGAGGTCGTACCTAATGAGGTGGAAAGAGAAAGTAAAGTGAAAAGTGCAGAGAAAATGGAAGTGGGTGCGATCCGGGAAGACTTCATGGAAGAGATAATATCTGAACTGGGGTCTGAAGGATGGGTAGTATTCAGACAGGGCAGGAAAGAGAGGGGAAGAAAAAACCACAATAGAACCAAATGCAAGAAAAAAAAAAAAAAAAGAACCAAATGCAAGTATAGGAAACTAATTCATCTAAGCAACGTACCTTAGAAGTACTTATAATTTTCAAAGCAGTTATCAATCTTTCAATGTACAGAAAGATACTTTCATCTTCAATTGTAAGAAGAATGTCAAAATAGACAAAGGGGCAGAGAAAGTCCTTGAGTGAAATTCTGTAATAATATAAGGAAATAACAACATATACCCAACCTTAATATGTTCGAGCCAGTGAGTAGATTCCAAGTTAGACAACCAGTGAGTCTCCTCAATGTTAGGGTACACAATCTCCTTAAGTTTCCGTAATGATTCTCTCATAACGTGAATATTGTGAATATCCAGGAAAACTAGTTCTGCATTTTGATAGGCATCTTCACTTTCATAACCTCCACCCTTTGCCTGGAAAAAAAGCACACACCACAGGAAATCATAAATGAACTATACCTATTATATGTAAACACAAATGAAAAAAAGTGCCATAAAGTATCCAGCAGCATGAAAGATTATACATACATATCTTTTAAGATCTTATTTATTTATTTGAGAGAGAGAGAAAGCATGGGAGTGGGTAGAGACAGAGAGAGAAGCAGAGTCCCCACTAAGCAAGGAGCCCAACACCAGGCTCAATCTCAGGACCCTGGGATCATGACCTAAGCTGAAGGCAGACACTAAACCAACTGAGCCACCTGGGCATCCAGATGATTCATATTACTTATGAATAGGAAAATATCAATGGCCCAGGACATCTTAACACAGCCACTCTCTATTACACTTTCTTCTTTATAAAACAAGAATAAACACTCACCCTGACTTCCTTATATGGCTGTTAGAAAAATTTTATGTGATACCATATACGAAGGCACTTAAACATTTTCCTCCATATACTTCCAGTTCTACCCAAACATAATTAGAGAAAATGGAAATCAATAGCTCCACGAGCAGGGACTATGTCTATCTAGTTTCTTTCTGGCCCATGTTTTTTCACCTTTCTTCCTTTTCACTTCATTTTAATCTTAATATTTGCAAAATGCTTTGCAATCATGACTTGCCTCAATTTTAACCACGTAGTTATTTCTAAATAAAAAGACGGAACAAGTATAAAAGCACAGAATACCATAGTATATTACTATCCTATACTACTATACTATATTACTATCCTCAAATACTTAAATCTACATCTACAGAACAAAATGAGAAATATCTGGTGTTCAAAATAAGGTGTGGCTGGAAAGAGCTTCACTTTTCTGGACTAATCTTTCTGTCTTTTTAAGTATAAAATTCTCCTATTTTTCTACGAATCATATATAAAATCAAGCTTTTTAGAGAAATAATGGAAAAAAATTAGAAAAATAGTAGGATATAGGGACCCCTGGGTGGCTCAGCAGTTTAGTGCCTGCCTTTGGCCCAGGGCATGATCCTGGAGTCCCTGGATCTAGTCCCACATTGGGCTCCCTGCATGGAGCCTGCTTCTCCCCCTGCCTGTGTCTCTGCCTCTCTCTCTGTGTCTCTCATGAATAAATAAATAAAATCTTTTTTAAAAAATACTAGCATAGCCACTGTAGCTATATAAAATTAAGTGCTCATGTGACTCACACCTTGAAAACAACAAAACTCACCAACTCCTAACCAACAACCATAAATTACCAAAAAAACAGAAGGTCAAGCTTCCTTTCTGACACTATGGGAAATAGTTTGGATTAAAAAATGGCACAGATACAAAGTTAACAGTGTTACACTGGGACCTGTTAACAAGGATTACTCCTGCAGCATGAGAAGGGACTAGGTCAGGGGTCAGAAACACTTTGAATTCAAATTTGTTGTAACAAATTCTAGAAAGATGGGAGTGGAAACTACAGGAAACCAGTCACAAAAACAAACAAAACGAAAATGTTCTAGAATCAGACAGTTGTAGAACCTTGTGAATATACTAAAAACACTGAAATATACACTTGAAAGGAGTGCATTTTATGGCATGTGCAGTATACTGCAATAAAATCGACATTTAGAAAAACAGTAGAGCAAGTAGACAGTAAAAGCAAAACACACAAATGGTTTAAAACACAAATGGGGACAAAGCATTCTGTAAAACCCCAAAACCACCCACAGCCACAAGCTCTGAATGTTGTCTGTGAATGTGTGGAAGAAGCAGAGGAAGCAAAAGACAGTAAAGGACTGGAGAACAGGAGGACTACAAGAGAGCTTTATATTTTTTAGTGTTTGTTCTGCTTCCTGTTTTGGACTTCATCTTCTGGAATGACAGAAAAGCCCAACAGGTCAATGTAAGAAGTGCAAATGAAACCAGGAAGGGTTCTGTGCATTCTCACAGCTGATGAGCCAAATGGGTCTTCAGTAGATCTAAAGGAGTGAATGCTGTCCAACCTTTATAAACTCTCCTAATAGACCAGCCAGGGACCACTTCCACCAAGCACATAATCAAAACTGAGCAAGACAGGGACAAAACAAGACAGAAGAGAAGGTCCAGACAAAACAAAACAAAGGAAGAGAAGTTTCAGATAAGGAAACAGAGGAAGGTGTTGGTTGGGTAGGAGAGACAGGACAGAGCCAGAAGTCCCAGAAAGTAAGACTTCCTATTTTTTAAGGCTACATGCAAATAATAACAGAGGCAGCTCAGTGAAATTATTAGTCCTTCTAACTTCTGGGTACACCTAACTTCTGAACCATACCCTCTAACTGAAGCAACCATCCTGAAGGAAAACTAATTTCACCTAAAAATGAGTAACATAAAAGGATCAAGGTCAAGTCCCATAGGTGCTATCCTAAAAAGAGAATGAACAGCAATCATAATATACTAATATACCCACTGATAACTCCCCTCAACACTGAAATCTTTTTTTTTTTTTGAGATTTTATTTATTTATTCATGAGAGACACAGAGAAAAAGGCAGAGACATAAGCAAAGGGAGAAGCAGGCTCCCAGCAGGGAGCCTGATGCAAGACTTGATCCCAGGACCCCAGGATCACAGGACCTGAGCCAAAGAAAGACGCTCAACCACTGAGCCACCCAGGCATCCCTGAAATCTCTTTTCAAGCAAGCTAAAGACATTAAAAAATAATACCAGGCATTAACGACAAAATAAATTGGAATTAGAAAACTCAAAAATGAATAGAACTCAGTAACAAATTAGAAATGAAAGAAAAAAATCAGGAAGACTAAAGCAGCAGCAGCAACACAAGAGTAAATAAATACAGCAGATATCAAGTTAAAAGAAACAGAAAAGGAAAATCTTTAGAACCATAATGAAATTAAAAAGACGTAAGAAGGAGTCCAGAGAAAGTGACAAATGATGAAGAAAGAAAAAGAAGAGCCAACACAGGAGTCCTGACGAAGAAAGTCAGAACAAAGAAACAGAATACTTAAAACTACATGAAATTTTTTGTAACTGGAAATTACAAATTGAAACAGCACACATGCATACCTGAGAATACAGACCCAGAACACACAACATGAAGACATATTCTGGCAATAACTGCACTTCAAAGAAAAAGAAAAAAGTCCTTTGAATATCCAAGTAAAAGGAGTGACTTATAAGGTAAAGAAATTGAGTTTATTATTAGCCTTTGAAGTTTTATGCCAAAAGAAAATAAGCAACATATTTAGGAAACTCAAGAAAATCACATGTAAGCCAAGGATTTTCTGTCCAGCCAAATGACTTTCAAAGTTTAATAAAAGGACACAAGTTCCTGTTAGCATGCACACACTCAGAATATTGTTCCCAGGAGCTCTTGTTGAAATATTTAGAGAACAACTTCAGACAGTAAAAATAATAACAATAATAAGAATGTCTAGAAAGATAACATATACAAATTGTTGTGAGCTCAAAACATATAGCTACGTGTGGAAGTCAGAGATAAAGGGGAGAGAGAGTATGTGTTCAAAACCGAGAATGTGGTAAGGCTATATGTGCTGACAGTATAATACAATGTATTTTAAAAGTGGGGGAGAATGGGGAGAACAAATGAAAAAAATCAACATTCCAGTAAGTACTGGTGGTGGCAGTATTAATATCATGATTCCAAGACTGGTAAGATGAAGTACACAGTAACTGTGGAACATACATATCTCATCCCCTGGGTCTTTGAAAACCAGGACTCCTGGTGGAAGAAAGGAGATACATACATAATTAAGAGAAGCTATGTAAAAACTGTCTAGCACTGAATACAAATTGAAAGCACCAGTATGAACTCCCAAGGTTCTTTATCTTTCAAAATATATAAATATTCCCTAACTCTATTTGCAGGAAAGACATCGAAACAGTACAAACCCAGCAGCAAATATCCTCAGCATGCCAGACAATGGTTTGCAACAGCATTCAATACTCACAGGAATGAAAACTTCTTGGACAAATAGCTTTTTCACATCTGGGGCAAGCAAAGCACAAGATTTCGGAATGAATCTGCTATATCTCTTCATACCAGATAGCAAAGATTACTACAGTTATGTCAAAAGAACTCGAGAGAGAACTTGAAAAGCCTCCCTCTGACCAAAGATGAGAAATTTTAAGCTCAAAAAAATATTATCTATGATAGATTAGAAAATGTGAAATATATTTAAATTCACGCATTCATAATGATACTTTAAAAAATTAGGCACTTTCATAGGATGATAGGAAGCAAGCTCACCACTGGGAAAACTGGCTAGGAAGAAAGAATCAAGTATTTTTCCTGGCTTTCTTATATGAACTAAATTCCTGGTTAAACAAAATACAGACAAAAGAGTTTCTTTATAGAAAGAGTTCAACCAACAGCTAAAAGAGAAATCATGAAATTAAAATACCACCATTTGCAAGCCCAGTGAGTTAATGCATCTAGGCACTGAGCAAATAGCTGTGAACACCTCATAAAAAGAGAGTCAGCCACAAATGACATGCCTCCTGATATATCCCGTATAGCCATGCCAAAGGTATCAAACCTGGATCTAAATAAACCTCCAAATTCACATGAAAGAAAGTCAAAGAACAGAAAAAAGGTTGAACCCCATCATAACTCAACAGCTAAATCTGGACTAAGGGAACTCCACAGATAAAATGTCAAGAAAAGAAAGAGATGGGCAAGAGGAAGACTACATATTAAGAGAGACTCAGAAGACATATTAAGCACAATATTAAAAAAAAAAAAAAAGGCAAAACAAGAGTCCAGCCAGGGATGTATACTTTGGTAATGGAATATAAAGAAATACAACAAGACGGTTATTATAAAGTCAGGACTACGGTTACTTTTAGTAGGATTAGAAGGTGAACTGGATTGGGACACAGCACCCATGGAAGACTTAGTGGCTGGCAAAGTTGTAATTCTTGACATGAAGATGATGATTTTGTCATGTCATGAACATCACAAGAAGATTTGTCATGTTCGTATTAAGTTATAGAAAAAGTTGAGAATTCAGGTAAAAAAAATACCTGTCACAACAAGGATATACATTTTTGCAAATTAAAAAGAGAGGGATAACTGTGAGGATTGGGTGAAGGTAGCCAAAAGGTACAAACTTCCACTTAAAAGATAAGTTCTGAGGATGTAATGTAAAGCCCGAAGACTACAGTTAACTATATATTGTATATTTGAAAATTGCTAAGAAAACAGACCTTACAAATTCTCATCACAAGAAAAAAAAATGTGTAACCATATGAGATGATGGATGTTAACTTATTGTAGTGATCATTTCATAATACATACACATATCAAATCATTATATTGTACACCTTAAACCTATGCAATGTTCTCAACAATTATATCTCAATAAAAACTTGGGAGAAAGACATCCAGGCTGGTAAACTGAATCAATTTTCCTGAAGAATACTGACAGTATGTAACAAAACTCTTTAAAAATGCATACTTTAAATTCTGAATAATCATTATATATCTAGGATACTCTTAAGGAAATAAAGATGCCAACAAAAGATATTTATTTCACTGATATCTAAAATAAGGATGCCTAGGTAGTTCAGTTGGTCAAGGGCCTGCCTTTGGCTCAGGTCATAATCCAGGGTCCTGGGATCAAGTCCCCCATCGGGCTCCCTGCTTAGCAGTGAGTCTGCTTCTCCCTCTCACTCTGCCCCTCCTCTCTGCTGTGCACGCTCTCTCTCTCTCTCAAATAAATACGTAAAATATTTTAAAATAAGGAAATAAATACTTAAACACTTGATATGAGAAAAATGACTAAATGAGTAATGACACAGCTGTAACAAGTACTATTAAAGTATCTTTTAAGAATATTGTATTAGAAGAAATAATTCCGATAGCATTAAGAGGAAAGACAAAGAAACAAAATAATCAACATATAAGCACACAAAAAAAATGGAGGAAAACACAGCAAAATATTAGTGGACATGGGTGATTTTTATTTCCTTTATTTTTCTATGTCTGCCAAGTTCTTCTATACTAGTACATATTTTGTAACCAGCAAAATGTACCAGTTAATAAAATATATTAGCCTTTTAAAAAGGGGATGATTTCCAAACTGAAATATGTATCAGAATGATTTTTTAAGATAGGGAATATAACACTTTGCATTACCACCTATCCTGCATTACACTTCTTTTTCCTTTTCCTCTCATGCTAGAAAACATACTAAGTCTCCCTCCTGCTAATATGGAGTAAAGTTTCAGAAGGGGAACAAGTATTCACTGGAAAGATATATGCTAGTCCCTGTGAGGCAAGCTTCACATATACATTATCTCATTTCTCCTTTAAGGGGGAATAGTTACAGTTTAATAGAGAATGCCTGGAATTCACAATGCTCTCAAAACACTAAATAAACAGGATGGAAATAATTAGGTGCAGGCACCATAACTTAATTAAAAGGATGATCATCCCAGCATTGTTTATAAAAGGAAAAAACCCCACAAATAACCCAAGTATCCAACAGTTGATATTATTAGTTATTGTAGCATTAAAATAACATTATAGATAAATGTTTATTGGCATAGAAAGATATAGTGTCATGTTTTAAAAAGGAAGTCACAATTATTATCCCACTGTTTTAAATATATGTGTGTATGCATATATTCATAGGTCTGGAAGTACAACCAAAGTTTAATGGTGTTACAGGATTTACTGTTTTAAAATGTTCTTCTTTTCACTTATCAGCATTAGGTAATTCTATAATACAGATCCATTGCTTCTTGGGGGTAAAAAAATTTTTTAAGAGGTAACTTACCAAAGCTAAATTATATGTCTCCTCTCTCCTTCTCCTATGGTAGATTTTGTCAATTGGACAAAAATTTCTATTTCCACAATGTAAATATTTATTCTACAGAAGAAACCAAGACTATTGCTCCAGCTAACTTCAAGTTCAGGTTGAAAAACTTGCACAGGTGGAGGGCAGTCAGCAGAGGGCACCACCAGTCTCTGGGAACACTGCTCTCCCGTTCCGCAACCACAGAAGCTCAGTCGGCGGTCAAATTTGGAGAAAGGAGAAGATAATTGCTGAACATTTATTATGTGTGTGGGCACAGGATTATGCACTAGTTTTTATTAGATGAGTTTTGCCCTAAAACAATCCTGTTAGGTATTATTATTCTCATTTTACAAAAGAGCAAATTAAGGTCTAAAAAGGTTAAATGGGCAAAAGACATGAACAGAAATCTCACAGAGGAAGACAGACATGGCCAACACGCACGTGAGAAAATGCTCGGCATCACTTGCCATCAGGGAAATACAAATCAAAACCACAATGAGATACCACCTCACACCAGGGAGAATGGGGAAAATTAACAAGACAGGAAACAACAAATATTGGAGAGGATGTGGAGAAAGAGGAACCCTCTTGCACTGTTGGTGGGAATGTGAACTGGTGCAGCCACTCTGGAAAACTGTGTGCAGGTTCCTCAAAAAGTTAAAAATAGACCTGCCCTACGACCCAGCAATTGCACTGTTTGGGGATTTACCCCAAAGATTCAGATGCAATGAAACGCCAGGACACCTGCACCCCGATGTTTATAGCAGCAATGTCCGCAATAGCCAAACTGTGGAAGGAGCCTCGGTGTCCATCAAAAGGTGAGTGGATAAAGAAGATGTGGTCTATGTATACAACGGAATATTCCTCAGCCATTAGAAAGGATGAATACCTACTATTTGCTTCAATGTGGATGGAACTGGAGGGTATTATGTTGAGTGAAATAAGTCAATCGGAGAAGGACAAACATTATATGGTCTCATTCATTTGGGGAATATAAAAAATAGTGAAAGGGAATAAGGGGGAAAGGAGAAAAATGAGTGGGAAATATCAGAAAAGGAGACAGAACATGAGAGAATCCTAACTCTGGGAAACGAACAAGGGGTGGTAGAAAGGGAGGTGGGGGTGGGGGTGGGGGTGACTGGGTGTTATGCTATATGTTGGCAAACTGAACTCCAATAAAAAATAAATAAATAAAAATAAAATAAAAATAAGATAAAAAATAATAAAAAGGTTAAATAATCCATTGCCACATGGCACTTCACCGTGACCCCATCAATGCCAGTTGGTGCACATAGCCCACGTAGGGGACACCCTCTGAGTGCCTGTCTCTAGTGGCCCAAGGGGATTGTATTTCTGGGCCCTATGAGTCCGAGACAATTAGAGACATAGCTCTTGACAGGCTACCACCCTCTAGCCATTATACATTCAGGAGACTGAAATACATCTTCAGTCTTCCTCTGAAAATGGCCCAACCACCTACTAGATCTAGAGCTTTAGCCTGAGGGACAAGCTTCAGATTGATAACACATCTAGAGACTATGGAAACACTCTCAGGAAACATAAGCTGAGGGATACTATCCATCTATAAGCTCACTCTGCCCTGCTATAGCTTACCTGTACCTCCAGAGGAAAAGCCCATCTACTTGTCTGAAGCCTCAAATTGTGCAACTGTCACTAAGATGACAAGCAAGGTCTATAGTTGCAGTCCCTGAGGACTGGGTATATTTGCATACCTTAAAAGCTGCTGAAAGTCTAGCTCCCAATCAGCCTAAAACTGGGAGATGACTAAGGTCCTTCCCCTTGGAATACCCAAAGTCTCAGTGAGTGTCTGCTTTCAGCTTAGGGCATGAATCAAGAGTCCCGGGATGGAGTCCCACATCGGGCTCACCACAGGAAGCCTGCTTCTCCCTCTGCCTATGTCTCTGCCTCCTGCCTCACTCTCTGTGTCTCTCGTGAATAAATAAAATCTTAAAAAAAAAAACTTTCAGAAAACACTCAACATAATAAAGGCCACGTATGATAAGCCCACAACTGTCGTACTCAATGGTGAAAAGCTGAAAGCTTCTCCTTTAAGATCAGAAACAAGACAAGGATACGCAAACTCACCACTTTTATGCAACCTAGTATTGGAAGTCCTAACCAGAGCAATTAGGCAGAAAAAGAAATAAAAGGCATCCAAAATAGAAAGGAATAAGTAAAACTGTAACTTTCTGTGGGCATAATTTTATATAGAGAAAACTCTAAAGACTCTACCCAAAAAATTATCAGAACTAATAAATGAATTCAGTAATGCTGTGGGGTATAAAATCAATATATAAAATCTATTACATGTCTATACATTAACAATGAACTATGAGAGAATTAAGAAAACAATCCCCTTTACAACTGCATCAAAAAAAATAAAACACTTAGAACTAAATTTAACTAAAAAGGTGAAAAATTGGGGATCCCTGGGTGGCGCAGAGGTTTGGCGCCTGCCTTTGGCCCAAGGCGCGATCCTGGAGACCCGGGATCGAATCCCACATCGGGCTCCCGGTGCATGGGGCCTGCTTCTCCCTCTGCCTGTGTCTCTGCCCCTCTCTCTCTCTCTCTCTCTCTCTCTGTATGTGACTATCATAAATAAATAAAAATTTTTTAAAAAAAAGTGAAAAATCTTTACACTGTAAACTATAAGATACTGACAAAAGAAACTGAAGAAGACACAAATAAATGGAAAGATACTATATGCTCATGGACTGGAAAAATTAATTTGAAAAATATCATATTTCCCAAAGCAATCTACAGATTCAATGCCATCCCTATCTACTAAATTCAATGCATTTTTCACAGAAATAGAACAATCTTAAAATTTGTATGGAACCACAAAATATCCCATTATCCTGAGAAAGAAAAACAAAGCTAGAGGCATCATGCTGATTTTAAACTATACTAGAGGGACGTCACGGTGGCTCAGTGATTCAGCATCTGTCTTCAGCTCAGGGCATGATCCCAGTCCTGGTATCGAGTCCTACACTGCACTCCCTTTAGGGAGCCTGCTTCTCCTTCTGCCTGTGTCTCTGCCTCTCCCTGTGTCTCTCATGGATAAATAAAATAAAATCTTTAAGCTATACTACAAAGCTATAAAAATCAAAACAGTATGGTATTGGCATGAAAACAGATACATAAAACAATAGAATAGAACAGAGAGGTCAGAAATAAACCTCATGTCAATTAATATATAACAAAGGAGGCAAGAATATACAACAGGGAAGGACAGTCTCTTCAGTAACTGTTGCTGAGAAAACTGGACAGCCACATGCAAAGAATGAAACTGAACTACTAACTTACACCATAGACAAAAATCAATTTGAAATTATTAAAGACTTGAATGTAAGACCAGAAATCATATATTTCTTAAAAGAAAACAAGGCAATAAGCTGAATGACATTGGTCTTAGTGATCTCTTTTTGGCTCCTACTCCAGAAGCAATGCAACAAAAGCAAACAGGACTACATTAAACTAAAAGGTTTCTGCGTAGCAAAGGGAGCTTCTCACTAGTGAATGGGAGAATATATTTGCAAATCACATATCAGGTAAGGAGTTAATCCAAAATATATAAGCTCATACAACTCAATAACAACAACAAATCCAACTGAAAAATAGGCAGAGGATTTAAATAGACATTTTTTCAAAAAAGACAAAAGACAGCCAACAGGCAAATGAAAAGATGCTCAACATCACTACTCACCAGGAAATGCAAATTATAACCATAATGAGATATAACCTCATACTTGTTAAAATGACCATTATCAAAAAAAAATAAACATGATGGAAAACAGTATGAAGGTTTCTCAAAAACTTAAAAGTAGAATCACTATGCAATCCACCAATTCCACTTCTGGGTATTTATTGAAAGAAAACAAAAACACTAATTCAAAAAGATCTGTGTAATATATGTTCACTGCAGCATTGTTTACAATAGCCAAGATATGGAAAGAACCTGTATGTCCATCAGTGGATGAATGTATAAAGAAAATGTGGTGTACACACACACACACACACACACACACACACACACACACACACCAGAATACCACTAAGCCATAAAAAGAAATGAAACCTTGCCATTTTTTACAATATAAATGGACCTCAAGAGAATCATACTAAGTGAAAGAAGTCAGACAGAAAAAGACAACCATTGTATCATTTCACTTATATGTGGAATCTAAAAAACAAAATAAATGAACAAACAAATAATAGATACAGAGAACAGACTGGTGGTTATAGAGTGGAGAGTTTGTCAGGAAGCAAAATCGATGGAGATAAGGAAGCACAAATTTTGAGTTATAAAATAGATGTCATGAGAATGTAACATACAACATGGGGACTATAGTCAATAATACTGCTATTGCAAATTTAAAAGCTGCTGAGAAGGTAAATCTTAAGTTTTCATTAGAAGAAGAGAATGTTGGAAATTTGTATGCTGACGGATAGTAAACAGACTTCACGTGGTGATTTCACAATCTACACAAATACTGAAACATTAAGTTGCAAACCTGTAACTAATGTATTTCAACTGTACTTCAACAAAAAGTAAACAAAAAATTACAAGATTAACTGACTAGGAGCACCTGGATGGCTCAGTCAGTTAAGCATCTGACTCTTGATTTTGGCTCAGGTCATGATCTCAGGGTCAGTCATGAGATCAAATCCTGTGTCAGGCTTCACACTCAGTGGGGAGTCTCCAGATTCTCTCTCTGTCCCTCCCTGTACTAGCGCACACTCGTGCTCTTGCTCTGTCTCTCAAATCAACAAATAAATCTTTAAAAAAAGAGAGAGAGAGAGAAAGAGACTAAACAACTCAAAGTCATTACATCAAATAAGAGAGCCAGGATTAGAATCTACATGTTTGTCACTGGAGAGCCTGAAATCTTTCTACGACACAATGTAGCTCCCATCAAACTCACCTGATTCATGAAACTGTAACTGTAATCTTATTTACTGAAAGATAATCTCACCTTATTGGCAACAGCATTGACACTTGGCCGGGCATCAAATATAAAGATTTTATGAGACTGGGCATTGGAGTCCATGATAGCTTGAAGGTATTTTTCATCCTCTTTGCTTCGCTTTCCACTCACTCCTACCATGGGCTGGCTACACCGAGTGATAGTGGCTTGACTTTCAGGATGAATCCAGGATAAAACCTTAGTGGGGAAGAAAACAGTGACATGCTCTTTATATATTTCTCTATTTATAATTCTTCTCAAAAACATCACTCTATAAAATTCTTTCTAACTGGTTCCAAAGTCTAACCACAAAGGCTGTACAAGACTGCTATAAAAATCATCACCTTTCTTTCAAGCCAATTCTGGCATATGGAAAATCTGCTCTAATCCTTTAAGCAGGTATTGATTTATGGAAGTCATGATTATTTGGAAGTGTTGTCTCTAGAGTAAAAATACATTAAAAGGGAGTTAAGCAAACCCCTTAAAGGTTTATTATTAAAGTGGCAACCAGTCCAACTATAAAGACTTCAGAATGTATAACTTTGTACATAAAATTATTTGAACTGATCTTTCTAAAACATAGTGATTCATCATAAATTCATAAAGTCTTCTTCTTTCCAGGACTTAAAGGAAAAGAGCATCTGCTGCCCTGATTAAAGAGTATATAATAAAAAAAAAGAAATAGTAAACAATAAAGAGCCAACTTTGTTTTCAAGAATCACAATTCTGTGCAGTTCTTTAATATCCTTGTCAGACTCTCCAGAAACTTCTTTAAGTCTTTCCTCATTTTAATTTTACTAAATAACTCATTCTCTAAAATCTCCATAAAAGACATGTTATAGCTATTTTTATCCTGCATCCATTCTCCCATTCATTAACCTCAGCATTATGTAGAGTACAAAAACATTTACTAGGGCACCTGGGTGGCCCAGTGGCTGAGCATGTGCCTTTGGTTCAGGTGGTAATCCTGGGTCCTGGGATCGAGTCCTGCTTCAGGCTCCATACAGGGAGCCTGCTTTTCCCTCTGCCTGTGTCTCTGCCTCTCTCTGTCTCTCATGAATAAATAGAATCTAAAAAAAAAAAAAGAATCTAAAAAAAAAAAAAATTTGCAAAGTCTCATCAAAGCTTCATACTTACTGGGATGCGGCCCCTCGATCTGAAGGATGCCACTCTCTTTAATTCTTCATCAGGAATATTTGCTGGCACAACCAAGAGGGCAGGATATGTATCACAAAGCTCATAACGTTCATTTATCTTTGTTATCCTCCAGCTTTCATTGGGAATTCCCTACATGTGAAATAGAACGTAAGACAAATTACTACCTAAAATATTAAAAGATATTGAAATAAAAGCCATCCTATTTAACTTCTTTTATCTCCACTGTCCATTTTTTAAGTTGTTGGAATAATTACTATCTACCTGTAATGACTGGGCTTTTAGGATGAGATATTCTAATGTAGGGATCTGTGTTCATTTTGGCAGCCAATTATACATTGAAAGATTTCTCAAATCATTAAATACTGATAGGTCACCGGGTCTGTGTGAAACATATCCAATAGGAAGCAAGGACACAGTAAGACTGTAAATGTTCCTTGTCTTAAAAACAAAAACAAAACAGTCTCATTCAGGTTGACTGGATGATTGACTTTTCTGCTATTTGTCTACAGAAAGAAATTTCAGGAAGCAGGTACCAACAACCACCAGAACATTATATATGTATTTATCACGTACAGACCTAAAGTGAAGTTTTCTCTCCTAAATTATAGTACTAATGTAATGCTGCTAATCTGACACATATTAGAAAAGCAAGGGAGTAACAGAAGGCAAAACCAAGAGGCAAGAAATACTTTTTAAAAACTTCTTAAAAACATATCAATTATTAAGCTCTCATTTGGTCCTTCAATATTTACTATAACCAGTCTACTATTTCACATAAGGGGTTACCTAAGTTAGAGTAAGATACTTAAAAATTCTCCATCTTTCATTCTACAGAAAATAGAGCCATTAAATTAATTGGAATTAAGAAAATATATATATTTAAACTTTTATGGCCCCTTACAATCAAACAGAAAAAGAATTTTTAAAGAAACCAAATTATAGTTTTAAAAAACATTTATTAAGCATTTATTATAGCAATTATAATTAAAAAAAAACATTTATCAAGCAAGAAACATTATGCACTGGTACATACCAGCAGCCTCTTTACACTCACACATGCACATATTATTATATTCAGGTTTTGCTAACTTCATTTGATAGATGAAAAAATGAAAGAGGTAATAGAGAATTCCACATACATTCCAGATCTATCCTTTTATTTAAAAGTACATTGTTCCTGAAAAAATTAATATTTTATAAATATAAACACTATACTGGTTCATGAAATTGTTCTAAAATCTGAAATCAAAGGACAGGGGTGCCTGTTTGGCTCAGTCAGTTAAGCTTCTGTCTGCCTTCAGCTCAGGTCATGACCCCAGGGTTCTGGGATAGAGCCCCAAGTCGGGCACCCTGCTTCCTCTCCCTTCTGCCTCTGCCTGCTGCTCCAAGCGACTACTTGTGCGCGCACGCGCGCTCTTTCTATCTCTAATAAAGAAAAAAAATGAAAAGAGTGAATTTTTTAAATTTCATTTTAAAAAAATGAAATCAAAGGGCAGAATGTACTCTCCTTTAAAGAGGTCTTTCTCAAGTAATCAACAAACACCCAAGAAGACATTAATTAACATTAAGAAAGGAGAGAAAATTCTCTCCCAGGAATCATATGGTAAATACCATCTAGAGAGTTTTTCTATTTTTTTAGATTTTATTTATTTATTCATAAGAGACACAACGAGAGAGAGGCAGAGACAAAGGCAGAGGGAGAAGCAGGCTCCCTGCAGGGAGCCCCCTGTGGGACTCAATCCCAGGACCCTGGGATTATGCCCTGAGCCAAAGGCAGATGCTCAACAAATGAGCCACCCAGATGTCCCTCATCAAGAAAGTTTCCATGTATCTCTAGCCATGGTCTGTTTCTTCATTGGTGTCTTACACTCTATTTACACTCTATTTAATTAGCTTAGTCCCAACCTACTTCTTAAGATACACGTCAGCCCCTCCTTCTTGCCTTCCTCAACTTCTTTATATACTAGACAATTGTTCAGGTAAGATCCTTACTTACTTTTTAGAAATAAAAGAAAGACTTAATTAGAAGCTTAAACATATATTTCCATGATAGAACAAAAAAGTACAGTGAACTGGCAAGTTTATAGAAGTGGAACTTTAGCAAAAACCTTAGATACCATCTTTAACTCATCCCTCTTCCTTAACCCCCTACGTCCAATCGAACAATTTCTAATTTTTTCTTCTAAAAGTGCCAAAAGAAAACTTTGCTATTTTCAATCCTCATTACAACTTCCCTAATTCAGGCCATTGTCACTCCTCTCCTGTCCCTCTGCAATCCATTTTCCATGCTGCCTCTCCAATAATCACCTAAGTTATCATGTCATTCCTCTATCTAAAAATTGTCAGTGGTTACCTATTCCTTGTCACATAAAGTATAATTCCTCCATGAACAGGAGTGATGTCACCAAGATGGCAACATAGGTGTTCCTGACTTCACTCTCCATCATAAGAACTAACAACTATTTAAGGACAAGACATCACTGAGAGGATCCTAGAACATGGGACTGAAGTACTTTGGCACTTCAGAGACCCAGAGACACTGCATTAGAAGGTAAGACAAGAGGCTATATGTTGACCTCACTATCCCTCCCCCTAGGCCAGCCTAGCCCAGCCCAGCACCACACAGAGAGGTCTCCCCTGAGCCTCTGGCTCCTCCAGCAGGAAGGAGAACCCAGGGGAAACAACCAGCACCATCCCCCAGCACTGTGGGTGCCTCTACTTTGAGTCTGTACCTCAGGGACTGCAGGGAAATCTGTGGGGCTTATCCCCTGGGAATCTCTGTGATGGAGAAGTGGGAAAGGGCTTCCAACAACCAGCACATGGATCGTGACAAACTGCTTTCACATATGCTGTGCCAAAGGAGTAACCCAAATCGGTGGTTTTGTTCATCTGCAGAGTAGTCAGGAGCATGCACACTCTGACCAGGGAACTCAGCAAGGTGTAGAACTCCCTAATTTGGACCCTCAAACAAGGAGTTTTGCCAGCCCTAAACTCCAGTTTGCCCACCTCTAGACCAGAAGTTACATCATAGCCCCACACACTGCAAAGTGTCTTCCCACCCCATTTGACCAAAAGGACTGGCAAAAACTGGAAGGAGTGTGGACCAGCAGCAGTCAAGCAGGGAGACGGGAGAGAAGAGCTGATTGTTCCCAGAGCAAAGCCAGTACTGGGAGAGCTGCATTCCCAAGCAGGGTAGCTCTTGGCCCTTCCCAACCACTGAAACTGTTTGGGAAACAGAGTAGCTAGAGAGGCCCCTCCCCCTCCTACCAAGGCAAGAAGGCTAAAACACAGACCGAGCAGCTGTGGAGAGTGTCTTCTAGCCCATGTGACCAGAAAGGGCTGGCAACAACTCAGGGTAGCAGTGTAGTCCAATGATACTCAAGCCAAGAAGTGGGTAGATAGCTAAGAATCTGCAGAACAAAACTAGTGGTCCTGTTTGGTCAGGGAACTTGGGATCTAGATCAACTTAGGTTAACATAACAAAGAGCTTTACTGGCTTTAGAACTGTTTCTCCTGCCACACTCAGGAAGGGAATCTAACTCACTGCCAAGCTTACTGCTGAATATAGCTCTCAGCCTGTCTGACCAAGGGACCCAACCAGAGAACACAAGAAGCTAAGAGTTGGTTCCCTGAAAAGAAAAATAAAATTGTAAACTCTTAGGCAGACTAACGAAGGGAAAAAGAGAAAGGGCCTAAATCAACAAAATTATAAATGAAAAAGGAGACATTCCAACTGATAACACAGTAATTCAAATTACTGTAAGAGTTTACTATGAACAACTAATTCCCAACAAACTGGACAACCTAGAAGAAATGGAAACATTCTAAGACAACTTACCGAGACTAAATAAAAAAGAAACAGGTACTCTGAATAGACGGCTTACTAGTAAGGAGATTGAATCAGTAATCAAAAATCTCTCAACAGAGAAAAACCCAAGACCAGATGTGTCACTGGTGAATTTTATTAAAGAAGATCTAACACCAACCCTTCTCAAGCTCTTCCAAAAAACTGAACAAGAGGGAACAATCAAACTCATTTTATGAAGCTAGCATTATCCTGATACCAAAACCAGAAAAAGGATACTACTAGAAAACTACATATCAATATCCTTGATGAATATAAATGTAAAAATTCTCAATAAAATACTAGCAAACAAAATTCAGCAGCACATTAAATGGATCATATACGATGATCAAGTGGAACTGATCCCTGAGATGCAAGGATATTTCAAGATAGGCAAATTAATCAATATGATACATCACATTAGTAGAAAGAATCATGCAATCATCTCAAAATACACAGGAAAAGCATCTGACAGAATTCAACATCCATTCATGATAAAAATTCTTAAATCAGGTAAAGAAGGAACATATCTCAACATAATAAAGGCTGTATTTGACAAGCCCACAGCTAAAATCATTCTCAATGGTAAAAGGTTAAAAGCTCTTCCTCAAAAAAATAAAAAATAAATAAAATAAGTAAATAAAAGCTCTTCCTCTAAGATCAGGAACAAGACAAGGGTGCCCATTTTCACCATTCTCATTCAACAGAAGTCCCAACAAGGGGAAAAAAGGTATTAGAGTTAGAAAGGAAGAAGTAAAACTATGTTTATTTGAGACAAAATAGTTTTATATGTAGAAAATCCTAGACTTAACTCAAAACTATTAGATCTAATCAATGAATTCAGTGAAGATGCAAGATACAAAAATTAACACACAAAAATCAGTAGCACTAAGAATGAATCTACTAATAAAAACAACAAAGAAATCAATCCCATTTATGATAACATCAAAAACAAAATATGGGGCACCTGGGTGGCTCAGTTAGTTAAGCATCTGCCTTCGGCTCAGGTCATGTTCCCAGGGTCCTGAGATCAAGCCCCATGTCAGACTCTCTGCTTAGTGGGGGGCCTACTTGTGCTTTTTCTCACTATCTCTCTCTCTCTCTCTCTCTCTTTCTCTCTCTTTCAAATAAATGAATAAAACCTTTAAAAAAACAATAAAATACTTTGGAATAAATTTAACTGAAGGAGATAAAAGATCTCAACTCTGAAAACTACAGGACATGGAAAAAAGAAATTGGACAATGATGCAAATAAATGGAAAGGTATCCCATGTTCAATAATTGGAAGAATTAATATTGTTAAAATGTCAATATTACCAAAAGCAATCTATAGAGTCAATATAAGCCCTATCAAGATCCCAATGGCATTTATTACAGAAGCAGAAAAAATACTCCTAAAATTTATATGGAACAACAACAACAAAAAACCCAAATAGTCAAAGAAATCCTGAGAAAGAACAATAAAGCCAGAGCTTTTATACTTTCTGATTTCAAGCTATACTATAAAGCCATAGTGATCAAAACAATATGGTACTCACATTAAAACAGATAAATACCCTAACAACAGAATCAAGAAGCTAGAAATAAACTCACACATAGATGGTCAACTAACCTTTGACAAGTGAGCAAAAATCTCAATGGGGAAAAGACAATCTCTTCAATAAACAGTGCTGGGTAATTGGATATTCGTATGTAAAGAATGAAATTGGACCCCATGTATCACACCGTTCACAAAAATTATCTCAAAATGTATTAAAGATTGGGGGTATCTGAGTGGCTCAGTTGGTTAAGCTCATGTCATTATTTCAGGGTTGTGAGATTGAGTCCTGCATCACACTCTGCACTGGGCATGGAGACTGCTTAAGATTCCCTTTCTGTGCTTCCAATCTCTCCTCCCTCTCTTTAAAAAGAAAAAAAAAAGGGGGGGGGGGAATTAAGGACTGAAATGCATTTGTCCTAAAACCATGAAATACCCAGAAGAAAATACCTGAAACCATGAAAGCCCTAGAAGAAAATACAGGAATGGAGTTCCTTGACATGGATCTTAGCAATAAATTTTTTGAATAAGACACCAAAAGCACAAGAAACAAATAAGAAACACTTGGTACTACATCAAATTAAAAAGTTTCTGAACAGCAAAAGAAATCATCAACAAAGTGAAAAGACAACCTACAGAATGAAAAATACTTGCAAACTGTGTATAAATGGTTAATATCCAAAATACATAAAGAACTTATGCAACACAACAGCAAAAACCAAGTCACTTGATACTAATGTAACACTGTATCTTAACTATACTCAAATAAAAAAAAAATTTTAACAGTCGAAGGACCTGAATGAACATTTCTTCAAAAAAGAAAATATAAGAGGATCCCTGGGTGGCTCAGTGGTTTGGCATCTGCCACCAGCCCAGGGCATGATCCCGGAGTTCCAGGATCGAGGCTACATTGGGCTCCCTTCATGGAGCCTGCTTCTCCCTCTGCCCGTGTCTCTGACTCACTCTCTCTCTCTCTGTATCTCTCATGAATAAATAAAATCTTAAAAAAAAAAAAGGAAAATATAAGAGGCCAACAGACACATGAAAAGATTCTCAATATAGTTATTAGGTAAATGCAAATTAAAACCACAATGAGATCACCTCATACCTGTCAGAATGGCCACCATTAGGAATAAGAGCGGGGCAGGGGGGTGGGGGGAGAGATGACAAATGCTAGTGTGGATGTGGAGAAAGGAAACCCTGTTGGTGGGATTGTAAACTTTCAGTCACTATTGAAAACAGTATGGAGGAAGCTCAAAAAATCAAACACAGAACCACAATATGATCCAGCAATTCCACTTCTGTGGATATATACAAGGGAAATGAAAAGAGCAACTCAAAAAGATAACCGCACAACCCATATTCATAGCAGCATTGTTTATTATAGCCAAGACATGGATGCAAACCAAATGTCCACTTGTGGATGAATGGATAAAGAAGCTGTGGTATTCTTATACAATGAAATATTAGTCAACCATGAAAAGAGATGCAAGAAAATCTTATCACTTACAGCAACATGGAAGGACCTTGAGGATATTACGCTAGGTGGAATAAGCCACACAGAGAAAGACTATACTATACGATCTCACTTACATGTGGACTATTACAGAAAAAAAAAAAAAAAAAGAAACTCAGAAAAGGATAGAAAGAACAGATTTGTGGTTGGGAAAGGAAATTGAAGGGAAGGGGTCAGGTGGTAAAAAGGCACAAGCTTCCATCATAAGAGAAATAAATATTAGGGATGTAATGTACAACATGATGACAAAGCTAACAATGCTGTATGATATAGGAAAGTTGTTGAGAGTAAATTCTACGCGTTCTCATAAGGAGATAATTTTTTCCTTTTTTCTTTCTTTTCTTTTTATTCTAGCTAAATGGAAGATGGATGGTAGCTGAACCTATTCTGGTAATCTTTTCACAATATATGTAAATCAAACCATCATGTTTTATACCTTAAATTTACACAGTGATGTATGTCAATTATTTCTCAATAATTCCTTTATGGGACTTAGCAAAGCCCTTCACACTCCAGCGTTCTCCAGTCTGATCTCTTGCCACCCAAGACTCTAGTCAAGCCTATACCAATACTTTCAGTTCCCAAAGGGCTTCATATTCTCTCACTGGAGTACCTGCTTTATCAGTCATTGTATTCACCAAAATTATCAGTTTACTTCTTTGAATCCTCCACTAAATATATGCTCTTGGGAAGTCAGGATTGTGTCTTCCTGTTTCATAGATTTAGTCACTAATATATGTAGTGCTACATAAATTGGATGGACGGATGAGCAAAGGAAGGAAGGAATAAATGAATAAATCAATGAACCACAAGGAAGCCTTTTTTTTTTTTTTTAAAGATTTTTTATTTATTTATTCATGAGAGACACAGAGAGAGAGAGGCACAGACATAGGCAGAGAGAGAAACAGGCTCCATGCAGGGAGCCAAACGTGGGACTCGATCCTAGGTCTCCAGGATCACACCCTGGGCTGAAAGCGGCACTAAACCACTGAGCCACCCAGGCTGCCCCAAGGAAGCCTTTATAAGAAGCAAAATTAGTTTCTCAAGTTTTCTTAGAAAACATGGAGTCAGAGCTAAGATGGTTGGATCACCTGAGAACCTGATACATTACCCCAACCCACGTATGTACTCCCATCTCTCAAGCCCTTCTCATATCCTTAAAAAATCATTCCTTGGGAGAACTATTATTACTGGAGGGATTGTGTCACATTCTTCAGGAAACTGGCAGAGTGAGGGTAGAAGCACGGACTTAAATTACATTAATGGCTATTATCTTCCTATTTGTAGATAAGGTAACACATCTATTGCCCCTAAATGAACTGCCTTCCAAACTGAAAAGTAGAGTTGACTAATCAGCATGCACTTTTTGTAGACGTACTAAAGACTTACTGACAACTACTGATATTCAGCATACATTTTTACACTCTTCTTGCAAATCACTGCCTTTCAGTTAACGTATCCATTTGTCAGAGTCAAGTTACAACCAAAATAACTGGCTTATAGCCTTCCTTAGTTATTTATACTATAGTTCTGAGGATAAATTCTGTTTTCCTTGACTGGACTTGAATGTTTCCCAAATTTGTTAAGCAACACATTTACCTTATGATTAAATATTTCTGCAGAAGACCATGTTCACTTTCTTAATACTGATTTTTACTCTTTTAGCAACTTGATGATTTTCCTTGATCTTATCCACCAATTTCAAGAGTCCTCTGTATAATCACTATATGCATCGAGTTAAAGAAACATCCTCTTACATAACAAATTTAAATAGTTATTAATAATTTTGCCCATTAAAAATTGTATGATCAGCACTATAATGTATAGGTCTATAGAATTAATGTATGTGGCTTTCCTTTCATGTTTTAATGGCTGCACACTATGAAGCTAACCAGTCATGATTTCTGTTTTTAGAGCTTTACAAAGTAATAAAAACAATAATGATCATTTGGATAGATTTCCTTGGTTAATAAAATACCTTCCTATATATTACTAATCCTTCAAACATTCCTATAAAGCAATCCTTATGACCAAGTAAAAAATAAAAGCACTATGACAAAAATGGCTCATTCAAGAACATTTATTTAAGAGTGAGAGTAGAGATAGCATGCAAACTCGGTCTCTTGGTCTTCTAAATGCTATGGAATTCGACTGTGGTAATAGTTGCAGAACTTTGTACGTATGTTAAAAGCCAGTGGACTACACATTAAAGTGGTACATTTTATGGTATGTGAATTACACATCAACTTTAAAGAAAAAAAAGAAGAGGCCCATCTGTATGTTCTGAGATGGTATGTATCCTCCAAAATACATTAAATGAAAAAGGCATAAAATCTCTGAAAGAATACATAGGCAACCAGCAACATTATTTTCTAAGAGTAGAGGTACTGGAATAGTGAGGGACAAGGCTGTCCTGGAAAGAAACCTACCTTTCCATATACCCTTTTGTACTTCTAAATTTTATACAAAGTGCAAGTATTACCACTTGTAATTTTTTTATTGAAAAGAAAAAAAGAAACAGTCTGACGCTTTATCTTTAGTCTTAAGGTTTATATTAAAATATTATCTTCATTTTCTCCTGTAATGTTAGTATACATCAAAATCAACCCTAGAACCTGAATCATCTAACCACAAGAAATACAGTGTTCTCTACACAATATGCCATTTTAGTTACCTCAGAGACAAAGAGCTCTGCAGAAAAGAAGTCGAAAGTTCGTTGAGAAAGTCAAAGATCATAAAACATCTATATCATTTAACATAGAGTTCAATGCTCTATTCTGAAAGCCACATTTCCTAATCTTGTAATTCTCTTTCTATAGGATTATAGTTGTTTATTTACTCTTTATTTTCTCTTTTTCACAGTGACTTATTTCTTTTATGTGGACATGGATATTTCATCTGCTTTCCAGAGTTCTATGTTGGATGCTACTAGAACAGATGGCAATTTTTGCCGAGACCCCCAGAAACTATTTCTCATTTTGACAATTCTAAGGACATTTGTTAGATTTTCTGATTGCTTTCTCACCTAATTCTGACATTGGCTTTTTGAATTAGCAAAAATCTCTCAATATTACTTGTAGACGCTTGATTTTTAGTTGATCCTTTTACTGTGTAGAATCTGCTTCATACTTTGCCAAGCTGATGGCTTTGCAAGTGAATAAGAAATTTTCTGTTTGGGACACCTCGGTGGCTCAGCAGTTGAACATCTACCTTGGGCTCAAGGAGTGATCCTGGCGTTCGGGGATCAAGTCTCACATCGTGTTTCCTGCATGGAGCCTGCATCTCCCTCTGCCTATGTCTCTGTGTCTCTCTCTGTCTCTCATGAATAAATAAATAAAAATCTTTTAAAAAAATTTTTTTTTCCATTTTACTGACCACATGCTATTGAGCAACAAACTCTGTTTCAAGCCATTTGGATATCTGTAGTTCCCTAGTGGTGGTTTTTACTCTTCCTTGCTTTGTGAAACAAACTTAAATAAATTAGAAACTTCATAATTCAAAAGCAATGTTTGAAATCTAAATACAAAAACCACAGTTTATTTTCTATTTGAATTCTAGAATAATCTGGATCTCAAATCTAATGATTACCAAAGAAACAATCAAAGTGTCTGAACTTAAATTCTCAAGAAAGCAGAGTGGACATGTCAAAAGTTAAAGATATTTTAGGTAGAATTTAAATATTCAGAAAAGGGCTCTGGGAAGTAGTGTACTAAGAGAAAATAGGGAGGATGACAGACTGTCACACAGATTTCCAGAATGAATTCTGCTTTTATCTCTTACTGTGGTGAACTACACTGATAGGTTTTCTCATAGTAAACCAACCACCTTAGTCATGATGCATTATTTCTTTTATATACTATCAGATTTTATCTGTTAATATTTTATGTATAAGTGTGTCCTCTATGAAGATCTAAAACTTTCAAAATTTCATGGGGAGCTAAATTATAAG
This sequence comes from Canis lupus dingo, assembly GCF_003254725.2. Classification (NCBI taxonomy): domain Eukaryota; kingdom Metazoa; phylum Chordata; class Mammalia; order Carnivora; family Canidae; genus Canis; species Canis lupus. Next base: position 5,459,448 of record NC_064263.1, on the reverse strand, counting down.
CAGAACTACTAAGAAATTTTTTCAGAATTATAGGATATCCAAAAGAGAAAAGTGTGAGTGAATAATGTTGAATGGCTTATAAGAATATGAAAATGTATTTACCATTTAATTCTTACCATTATTAAACATTTTTTAATAAGCTGGTTCACTTGTTAGCTCTTAGATGAGTAAAGATTCATAAAAGATCACTAGTATTGTATCAAAACAATTTAAAGAAACTGAAAGGCAGACAAGAAATCAGAATTAGCCTTCATTAAAAAAACAACAAAACCCACAAAACTACATAAGGCTGTTTACTTCCACCATTTTTTGTTGTAATGAAAATGATACAGAATATTAAAACTGAAAGAACAAAAGTACATACCTGTCTTCTATACTCTAGAAGAGAGTCATACAGCTTCCACCCATTTTCAGGGAATATTTCTTTGTATTCAAAAGCAAAAAGAGGCTACAAAGCAGTAAACAGAATTAACAGCTACAAAGAGACATTTCAGGAGGTAATGAATCAGAAATGTATCCTTATCACACCCAAAGTTTTCATTTACTTATCTGCAAGGACTTTTTGTATCGGTGTCCTTTTTTATATTGCTCTTTTACCTCTTATTTTATAATTTTGAGTATGTCTTGTTTTTTCATATTTTCAAACACATAGAAAAGCACAGAAGCCCACCACCAAGATGTACAAATGCTAACATACCATCATAGTTTCTTTACATATCAGCTGTTCAGGTTTACTTCTAAATAATGAAAGGCTTTACATAATAAAAGACATCTTCCAATAAAAAATAGTTTTATATCACAGATGTCAGCAGTTAAACAGCTGAAGTTTATGCTATATTTTCTAAAACATACTGAATAAAAATATTTTTTGTGGCATGCAGTGTACCAAAAGAAAATCTAATTTATCATTTATGTAGACAGAATGACAGAAACTATAATGGAAAACATTCAAACAAGAATCAAAAGATCAGTACAGATTCCAAATTTTACTCTCTACTAGCTGTGCCCTTGAGTTCATTGCTGGTTTCAACTCTAAAATAAGGGTAAATAGGGATCCCTGGGTGGCACAGCGGTTTAGCGCCTGTCTTTGGCCCAGGGCACGATCCTGGAGACCCGGGATCAAATCCCACATCGGGCTCCCGGTGCATGGAGCCTGCTCCTCCCTCTGCCTCTCTCTCTCTCTCTGTGTGACTATCATAAATAAATAAAAAATTAAAAAAAAAACTTATAAAATAAGGGTAAATAATATTTATTACCACAGGGCTAATGTGGAAGTTAGATTATACAATGTTGATGAGGGGGCCTAACACCCCATCACTAGCAGATAGCAGGAATTCAGCTAAGTATTTGCCCACTCTTTCTTCCTAAAATTGCTAGACCTAACTCTCAGCTCCTAATTAAAAAGGAGATTTCAACTCCTAATGAAGACCACAGATAGCTTTTCATCATGGGAACACCCTGGAGAGAAAAATCATATGATTATAGAATGTCCACAGGCAGGAACAGACCTCACCAATCAGCCAGCCCAGGCTTCTCATTTCATACTAAAACAAACAAACAAAACAAAACAAAACAAAACAAAACAAAACAAAACAACAACAACAAAAAAAACACCTGTTCCAAGGGATTAGATTACACCTAACTTATACAACAGGTTTAATAGCAAAGTAGGATCGCAAATGTAGATTCTAGGTAGCCTAGATAAGTTTCTTTACACCGCACCAAAAATTAAGATACACATTTTTCAAAGATAAAAAACATCTTACCAGGTTATTAGAGACAGGAAATGCATATTTCATTAGATTCTCAAAGATGGATCTTCTTGTTCGCCCCTCAGGTTTATGAGCAAACCGTAAATTCCGAATATCCTAGAAAAGATTTAGGTTCCAAGACATCTATAACTGTTCACCTTTTATTTAATGAACACAGAGGGTAGCTTGGAACTATCTTGTAAAATGTTAAGGTATGTGAATGTGAAATACAAAAATAAGACAGCAGTTCCTGGAAGCAGGGAAATCACAATGCCTTATTGAAAGAGAAAAAAAACACACACAAAACCCTCTAATACAAGGCAAAATTCAGAGCACAGAAATTTTATTTCTGCTTATGTACTCAGGATAGACCAGGAAAGGAGACACCATCTGATGCATGCACTAGAGATAAGAGATATTAAATCTAAAAAAAAAAAAAAAAAAAAAAGAGATATTAAATCTGAAGCTCACTATCATCACTGATACACAACTCAGTGTATGTCCTTTCCCTATGAAAGCCCATTTTCTGTCATGAATTTCCCTATTAAAAACCTGATTAGCTCGTGTTTTATTTCCAAAGTGTCTTTGCTTCCATCATGCCCGGTCCTAACTTTCCTACTTCACATCCCTTCCCAGGGCTCATTTTCATTGGCTCTTCCTAAGACTCTTGCTACTAGACTGACAGAATTACTCTCCACGTCTAAGTTCGTCAAACATCTCCTAGCATATGTATATGCTAAGGAAAACACGGGGGAAAAAAAAAAAGGAAAACACGGGGATTAAGAATAATTTCACGACTACTCATTTTATCTAAGTGTTTTAATCTAAGGCAGAATTCAAAATAGCTTTATTATATCCCATTCTGTAAAAGTGAATACAGAGACACTGTACTCTAATGCACCTGTAGTACATGAACAAGTAGGGCATTTTATTACAAATTTGATCCAAAACTAGGACGCTAGCCTTATCATACTTTAAAACAAACATGGGCAGAAACCAAAGGTAATACCTTATTTTTTCCCTCAGTATATATCTTTAAACAACTAGTAGATATATCCATAATTACTTCATTAATTATAGTTATCTAGAAGTACCAAAGCAGGGGCCCTACAAATGTTTGGGTTTGTTGATAATGGTCTTGTTTCAAGGAAGAAATTATATTTAACATGACCAAGATTTAAAAGTCTCCCTCTCTCGTGTCCTCTTATATTCTATGCTCTATTTACTCTTAGATTACAGAAAAGTGATCAGGAGACAATGTGCTCGACACATGGTTGACAGCTACTAATACTCTTAAGAGCCCTTCTGACTATAACAGAAAGGCATAAAAATAACTATTACAAAGTCATTACCTTTATTACTAGATTCACAAAACTTCTAATATTATCATAAGAAAGTAACTTATGAATTACTAGAATTAAAATGTGCATGGGTGTTAATTAGGCCATAATGAGAACAGTGACCTACTGAGGTGACTCCAGGTATGAAATAGCTATGACTGAAAAGAATGATGAAAAATTTAGGTTTCCTTCAAGTATCAATACATTTAAGGAATATGAGTTAGACATCATCAAATTAGAACACCAATGGGATATCTCCTCACACCTGTCAGAATGGCTAAAATCAAAAACTCAAGAAACAACAAGTGTTGGTGAGGATGTGGAGAAAAAGGAACCCTCCTGCACCCTTGATGGGAATTCAAAATGGCACAAACACTGTGGAAAACAGTATGGAGGTTACTCGAAAAATTAAAAATAGAACTATCCTACAATCCAGTAATCACATTACTGGGTATTTACACTAAGAATACAAATACACTAATTTGAATGGATACATGCTTCCCTATGTTTATTGCAGCATTATTTGCAATAGCCAAACTATGGAAGCAGTCCAAGTGTCCATCAGTGGATGAATGGATAAAGAAGATGAAGAAAAAAAAAATATATATATATACACACACACACACATACACACACATAAAACGGTATATTACTCAAATGTAAAAAGAATGAACTCTTACCATTTGCAATGTCAAGGATGTAGTTATCTCTAACTATATTATTATATTATTACTATTAGTAGAATATAATAATAATTAGTAGTAGTAGTATAATGTTAAGCAAAATAAGCCAGTCAGAGAAAGACAAACACCATATGATTTCACTCCTATGCAATTTAAGAAACAAATGAACAAAAGAAAAAAAGAGAGACGAACCAGGAAACAGACTCTTAACTATAGAAAATCGATGGTTACCAGAGGGGAAATGGGTGGGAGATGAAGGAAATAGGTGATGGGGACTAAGAGTACATTTATCTTGATGAAAACTGAGTAACAAATGGAACTATTTAATCACTATATTGTCCACCCGAAACTAATACAACACTGTATATTAACTACATTGGAATTAAAATTTTACAACAGGTAAATTCTCTGAGTTAGAGAATATTCATGGCAATAATAAATACAGGGAGGAAAATAAAATGGAGCTGATCATGAGGAAAAAAAGAATATGAGTTAGATAAGAAAATAGGAAAGGTATGTAATGTCACATTTTCTACACCATTGTTTAGGAAGCAGAAAAATTATGAGAACTATAAATAGAAAAGACAGGTGATGATGAATATATGAGAGCCAGTTCTTCCACTATGAAGTCCTATGCCTTCACTGCTCAGCCCTGCTTCCAATTTGTAAATTAAAGGTAATAATGTCTATCATGCCTACTTCAGATTTTTTGAGGCTCAGCATGAAATAATCAATGTCAAAGTACCTTGTACAAGGTCCAAAAGAATTCAAGCCTAATTCATAACAGATCACCTTTTATTACTCCTAAATGTTAAGTCTTCTAGAATGATATTTCAGTATGAAATGTATTTGACAGTTTGGAAACCAGTTTCTACCTATAGGCTCTATTTAATAGAAAGCTTTTCAAAACAAATAAAATCACATAAATATAACATTTACCTTACACACAGTCTCCAGTCCATAAGAATTTTCACCTCGACTAGAAGCACCGCCAATTTTTTCTACTCTACTTATTACACCAAGAGAGGCATCCAGGACAAATGGGGGATCCTAAAGGAAGGAAAGAAATAAACTATTAAAACTGAGCAATTGATTCTGTACAATTATCTTAATTAGAAATGCCTGAATT